>NW_026129444.1:0-54981 GCF_022985175.1 Labeo rohita | reverse complement strand
AATGTATTTATTTGACACCAAGGCGCTGACAGTTTTTTCAAGTTATTTCATATACAAAGAAAATGTTTTTATTTGACACAGACTGCCTGCGATTGCTGACTTGTCTCTGAAGTTAATGTTTATTAAACACCTGTCAGGATGGCAGCGGCCCTCTCGCACCGTTACTATGTGACAGGAACAGTAATTGGGAACATCTGGTGGCGCAATGAGAAAATCCTGCAAAGGTGGCACATCTCATGCACTTCGGAGGCGTGGTCTTCGAAGTCGACTCCACTTGTTGGGACACAGCTGTTGTCTCACAATGTTTTTTACACAATTTTTAACACAGAAGAGCCATTCAAGGGGGAATTAAATATCCCTTGGAGGTATATATAAAATATTTTAAAATAAATAAGCAGGAGAAGTCTCAGGTCGGTTGTCACGATCATTGATGACAACATGCAGAATTAACACTGTTCATGTATAGCAGGGTACTATTAAATTAATGTACATTTAACCATTTTAACATGGAGAGACATTAAAATGTAAACCTTTGTCTATGTGTTTTTGAGCTACACTGTACATGATGCCCGAACAGTTTCGCTATTTCGGTTTGTTCATTAGCATTGACTCACTAACTTTATCGTTAGCTAGATTTAGATACATTGCTGAAGCAATATGACAAATAACGTTCTGCTTGAGCAAATGTAAATTGTTACTTAATGAGTGTAGGACAACCAGAAAATGGACGTTTTTGTCTTCATTGAGATTGGGGTTGAATGCTTAGGGACATTTTGCCCTGTTTTGTTTGAGTTTAGAAAATGTAATATATTGCCTATCCTCTCCGGATACCTGGAATCAGTGTTACAAGTACCACAGGCCACATCGTTTTTCCATTTTTGTAGCATAAACACATTCAAACTGATGCAAGCTTCAGATCTTCCAGTGTTTCTCTGTGGCACTGAAACCTACAGATGTCTGAGTTCTGCTCCCCGTGCAACTGCCACTGGCTCATCTGCATTCGAGGGAAGGGGATTACCAATAGGTCAATCGGACAAAATAAAATGTTAAATTCAACCTCTAAACTGCATACCAGTAAAAATCCTAGTCATATAGCTTCATTGGCATGTCGATCATTTACAGTAGGCTATCATTTACATTCTGAATGTTAAGTAAAGAGATTTGAAATGAAGGGGGACAAAACTAATATAAAAATATAACCAATAATAGACAAATAATAGCAATAGGCTAATAATAATAATAAGAAGAAGAAGAATACAGATATTACAGAAGAAAGACAGTTAACGGACTAATGGATTTTTCTGACAATATCATGCACCCCTACTAACTGGAATTTCCTACTGTTTACACAGCTTGAAAGCACACCTTTCAGCCAATTAGTATAGCATATTCAGCTTTTGCAGAGCTGCTTATAGCTGATTTCATAGCCATTATAAACTCAATTTCATGAGGAACTTCACATAGTTATTTGGACTGAATCATTGCAATTAAAACGATTTGTATTTTATTTACTTTCTTTTATAGGTTGGAACAAACATGATGGAGTTTCTAAAATGGGCAGTACATTTGGGAGTACATTTTTTCATCTATCCCGAAATGTATGCCTTGCAAAGATGGACTAAAAATTAACTCCCAAAACTTACTGGCAGATTCTGGAAGATAAATTCTTGAACAAAAGGTACAAAAGGATTTGGTGCTGGTCCTTCAAGAGTCACTCTCAACTTATCTATAATGTCCATAATGTGTATTTACAAAAATATGTCCATGTATTTCACCTTTCAGCATGTTACTCTTTTTTTTAGGATTTTTTACCCAAGCAAACTCTCTGAGAACAACAGATTGTACTTCTGGAGACTCCAGGTAGGTTGAAGTTCTGGGGGTGCTGGGGACTAAATGGTTCCTGATGGTTTTACACCTAATTCTTCACTTTATTTTAATTTAATTATTTTGCAGTTAACGTGTTTATTCTTTTCCACTTGTTTTTTCTGACCATGCTGACCCAGTGAGCATTCCGCTGTCCAATAGTAGTGCCTTAACTTTGCCAATTCTAATTAATATTAATGCATTAATATTGCATCCGTTTCATTGGCATTTAATCATTTTTGAGTTTTAGTCTGAGTTAGATCTCTTTTTTTGGCTCATTTTATCTGTACAAGGAAACATGCTTAATAATTATCCACACCTAAGAAGTTTTTTGCTTCCAGTCTTCTTGGACAATTTATATCACTTGTAGTCAGACAGAGGTGTGCTGTGCCTTTAAGCAGGCAAGTGAAACAACAAGCCAGAGGTTTTTAAGTCTCACGATTGTCAACAAACTATCATTTGTTCACGTTTCCTTGTGCTGCACTACCTGTTGTTGGCGCTTGGAAGAGCTGCGTGTGTGTGGTTTCTGCTAATTAATGAATTTTATTGTTGGTCGGAAGAGCTGCATAGGTGCATGCGTGTGGTTTTGACCAGTTGATGATTGTCTCTGTGCAGAGCGCGTATGATATGTGGAAATATTTTTAATCAATGTTGCATTTATAAATTGTTTATAATGTTCATTAAGTATGTAATATGTTTACTGAAGACAAAATGTTGTTTAAATTGCAGGCTTCAGGCTGATTGCTGCGCTGTGCGCCACTGTTTCTTTTCCCACCATTTTGTTTTGGTTTTTGTTTATTTGATCATTCATTGCATTTAGTATACAGAGGTACATTCAAGTCTATGGTTGCCCATATTAATGTGATCTTATGTCTGTATATTATTTGGACTTAATGATTGGCCTTGTTATTGTAATCTTATGGTCTTGACAGGTTTTTGTTGAGTTTTCCACATACTGAAATTTTCTTTTGTTGCTTTGCGGTGTTTTATGTTGAATGATTTTGTTTGGTGTATTTGATCTTTGGTTTGGGCTTTGTGTAAACCTTGTTTCTTCAGTGCAGTGGTTATTTGGATACGAGAATCTTTTGCTGTCCAGTACCATATTGGCCATTTTATTATAGTAGTTTACTCTCCCGGTGGACCTCTGTTTTGGGCTTTTGTATGTTGTAGGTTCATTTATGGACAACTGTATTCTGTCACTCAAAGTCAACCAAAATTCATAATATACCTGGGTGTTGGTTAATGAACATTGTTTTACTGAAATAAAATTGACTTTGTATTACACTGTGGTTTTCAGTTTCTTTTGAACCGCCTGGGCAGAAATTTGTTATATCAGGTCCCCCTATCCTGCATACCTAAATCTTAATGTTGTCAAAAACAGGACATTACATCTTGTACTCAATAATAGTTATTAGGATTGATGTGGTTTTGAATAGAATGTGCTTGGAAAAAAATATGACCAGAATATCAACATGCCTAGTAATTATGCACACACTGTAGTTTAAACACTGAATTGCTACTGCTTTTCCTTTAACGTGGCTGTGTGTTTTTGCACGTTATTGTAAATACTGCACATATCGCTTCATTTCTGCACGGTAGCTGTAGGGGTTGGGTGCCACTTTTATTTGTAACCTATTCATTTTCTCCTGTTTTCCAGTTAGTCAGGGAGTTAGTTCAGTTCAGACAATAAGTCTGACTAACTAAAATAAGCCTGGCTTATTTGGTAAAATTGTTTTATGAAACACCCCCCTGGGATGTAACCTGCTGTTATTATTGTTATTATTGTCACAAATCTGGCCTGTGGTCTTCTGTCCGCTCGCCACCAGAGGTTGCCTTGCCTTTTCATATTACACAGACTGTTGCACCACACCCCGGACTACGTTCCCCATCATCCATTGCACTGATTACACACACCCAATCAGACACTGTATATAAGCCTCAGACTTCCTCCTGCTAGTCGCCGAGTATTGTATTGCGTTTAGCACTCTTTGTGTTGTAGCAACTATACGGAGCCATTTTGTTTATCCTGAGTTCTATCGAGTTTTCTAGTCAGTTTATCCTAGTCTTGTTTTCTAGCCTTGTTCTCCTGTTTCTCGTCTTGTCTGCCTTCAGCCTGCCCTGGACATTTTTCGCCTGTCATGGATTTAGCCCTTTGCTCTGTCGTTTTGGACTTGTTCGCCCCTCGAATGAACTCTGGCCTGTCTATTCGGATTACCCACTTACCTCGCCCTTTGGATTATGTTCGCGCTGATCAACCCTCACCTGTTTTACGGACTACTCTTGTGTCTTGCCCGAATATACCTGTTAGCCATTGTCTGACCCTTCCTGTGTTTGACCATGTCTTTGTCTCAGTCAAGATTTAATAAAAGTTTGCATATGGATCCACCGCTTCACGTCTCCCTCACTCCGTAACAATTATTATTATTTGCTTAACCACTTTAAAATGGCTTTTTTTGTTGCTTTTACTCAGAAAACGTACCTGTCACTTACATTTCACTTACCTGGCCTATCACTTGAAGCAAAAATCCATCCCTTCTTAAGTCTGTGTTAATGAGAGCTGCCTGTCGTGCCAATTAAGCCGACTGCTGACAGCTTGGTAAATTTGTTGGCGATCAAATATTCTAAATCGCCACTCATCATAAGTACTTTGTACATTACCAGTGCAGAGGGAGACGTTCCAACTAATATCAAGTAATTCAGGTCTATATGATGATTGGTTGAAATACCAGAAAGAAGGCTATCCTCCCCTGCTAGGTTTTTTTTCTCAACACCCCTCAGCTCTGAAAGTGAACACTAGATCGTGACTGGTAGAGATCGACCAATATTGGAATTTACCGATACCGATAACTAGGTTGGACCACACTGGCCGATACAGGTTAATCGTCAGTTTTTAAAATGGATACTGAACGGATGGATACCCAACTCCCCCAACAAGCTGTGACTGGCTGAGATAATTCTCATACCCCTTCGTTTGAAGTGTGGTCCTGAAAACTCTTCGTTTGAAGGGTTATCTGTCCTTCCCCCTAACCCTACGCCTCCAACCAAAAGAGATTCAAGACAAGGGGTAAGGGGTGTAAATGGGATTGGGTCTTTGGGTAAGGAATCATACGTAATACAATGACCCTCTGTTGTGTTTATTTCATTTGACTTTTATTTGACTTTTTTTTATTATTATTATTTTTTAATTGATTTATTTAGAATTTATTTATTTATTTATTTTTATTTTATTTATTTATTTTTTTTTAAACTTTTGTTGTTGCCTAATAAAGTGTCACTACTGTAGATATTCTGTACTGTTGCGTTTCCCAGAAGTATCGTAAGCCTAAGTTGATTGTAGCTCCCTTAGTGGTTTAGCTTTCCATTATAGGGCAACTACAAAGGAGAATTTAATAGTTCTAATAACTTTAATTGCAGAAAGATAAGAATTTAATAATTAAGAGCTTGCAATAAAATGGAATATTAATATTGTTAAATGCATTTTAAATATTATTTGTTTTCATCTGTTATTTATTAATAAATGTTTATATTCCAGTTGCCCTAACCCCATCAAAAGTTTAGTGGTGGACTGTGTGGGCCAGACAGGCTGAATTTTATCACCAGTCCAGCCCTGATGATTGTTCTCTTCTAGGGCCAGAAAGAAGACCTTCTAATAACAAAACTATTTAAAGTAAACTCCTTAAGGGAGCTGTATATGCTCAAAAGCTGTCGCTGCTTCTGGAAACCTGTTTGCTTTGACTTCATAAATCTGGTGTTCATGTATTTATTACAGGCACATGCACAGGTAGGGCTCAACCTGTGCAGAGCACATGCCCTTTTTGTAATTACACTCGGAAGTGCCCTTTTTTTTGGGGAGTTTTTTTTTTTTTAAATAAATTAATGCTATTGGTAACCCTTTACGTCTGTTTGTCTTTTTAACAAATATTTAACCAATTAAAGGCATTAAAAAGCGCATCTCTTAGAACCGCTCAAACTGTCAGTCAAACTTCACAACTCCGCCCTGAGCGCCGCAAACTTACGTTTCAGCACATCAGTCAGAGTCATAGAGCATAAGCAGATGAACGTCTTCGTCTTGTAATGGTAAAATATCTTGTTGTTTGAATAAGTGCAACGTTGTCTTTATGAAATAAACAAAGTGTCTATAATTGTATATAATGTCTATAAAGGTTCATATAATGCATCACCACACCGGTGTGATGTTGACGTAATGTGATGTCGTCGTTTTAATGATGGACAAATTGCACACATTCGCTGGTCAAAAACCCGCGGTGTAACTGCATTTGAGTTTGACACAAAGCAACCAAGTGATCCTTGTCAGCTAGGTAAAATATATTATAAGAAATTTCTATTTTGATTTTATGGCTGCTGAATGTGCTGATGCATGTAAATTACATGATGTAATTTATTAACATTTCATCATATTATATAGCCTATGGTCACTGTCACAAACGCGGTCTCTGTGGCTCCCTCCGACCGCCGTCAGCGGGAACCATCACCGGACTTTTAAGTCACTACATCTCCCACAACCCCGTACCTGGGATCTCCACTTCCGGTTCCGGGTCCCCCCGGGTTCACTTCCCCTTGTTGGCCATTTATAGACCGCCAGGTTGGCGGGACTCTTTGCAAAGTTTTGGTTAGTCTGACTATTCAATCCTGAGCGTTTTTCTTGTGTTTGCCTACCTGCACGCTAGCAGCCCAGAGTGGATGGAACGACAGACCTCTCAAGCTCCACTATCGCAAGGGGCTGAACCCGGATCTACAGGTGGAGCTGGCATGCCGGGATGAGGGCCTCACGCTGGAACAGTATATCGACCTCTCCATCCGGGTAGATAACGTCATGCGAGCCCGCAAGTCTAGCCGGCTGCTCACTTCTGTGCCTCAGACCACACCCACCTCCGAAGCAGTGCCCGAGCCGATGCAGATCGGTACCACTAAGTTATCCATGGAGGAGAGAGAGAGAAGGCTCCGGGGCAACTTGTGCCTGTACTGTAGTCAACCAGGACACATCAGGGCTAACTGCCCTACTCGACCACCACGCCCGCCAACCTCGGTGAGTTGTGACGAATTTTCTTCCAATCGATGTGAAATACCAGTAATTTTGGGCTCAGGGGATGTATTGGTCGAAGCTACTGCTTTAATTGACTCTGGCGCGGCTGGGAACTTTATTGACGCGGACTTCGTCACTGCTAATCGCTTGCCTGTTGTTTCTTGCTCTTCACATGTCACAGTGGCCGCCCTCGACGGGCGACCGCTAGGATCAGGAAAGATTCGCCACACCACCAACAACCTCACCCTCCGGAGCGGACCCTGCCATCTCGAGACCATCCGGTTCTTTGTCATCTCATCACCTCACTCACCCATCATCTTGGGCTACCCGTGGCTCAATCTACATGGACCAACCATCGCCTGGGCTGACTGCACCATCACTCGCTGGTCTTCCCGCTGCCAAGAACACTGTCTCCAACCCAAGATCAGGTCAGAAGCACCTCCCACGATCCACTCAACCAAGAATGTCATACCCACCGAATATCAGGATCTGCTCGAGGCCTTCAGCCACCTTAAAGCCACCCAGTTACCGCCACATCGCCTGGGAGACTGCGCTATCGACCTAATCCCTGGGGCCACTCCACCCAGGGGGCGCGTTTTCCCACTGTCCCAAGCTAAATCAGCGACCATGAACACCTACATTCAGGAGGAGCTGGCCAAGGGCTTCATCCGGCCTTCCACCTCACCGGCGTCGGCAGGTTTCTTCTTCGTTAAGAAAAAGGACGGCGGCCTTCGTCCGTGCATCGACTACCGTGGACTCAATGAAATCACAGTCAAGTATCGCCACCCACTCCCGCTAGTACCTTCCGCCCTGGAGCAACTACGCACGGCCAAGATCTTTACCAAGCTGGACCTGCGCTCCGCCTACAACCTCATCAGGATTCGCTCAGGGGACGAGTGGAAGACCTCTTTCTCCACCACCTCGGGCCACTATGAATACCGGGTGATGCCCTTCGGTCTGGCCAACAGTCCGTCCTTCTTCCAGGCCTTCATCAACGAGGTATTTCGAGACATGCTGAACCGTTGGGTAGTTGGGTAATCGTTTACATCGACGATATTCTCATCTATTCCAACTCATACACTGAACACGTTAAACATGTCCGAGCCGTGCTGCAACGCCTAATCGTTCACCAACTCTATGCTAAGGAGGAGAAATGTGAGCTCCTCTGAAACAATTCTGCCCACCTCTATGATTGTGGCACCCGTCTCATGGGACATTATGACCGAGATATCCGAGGCCCAGACCCAGGATCCGCCCCCTGCCGACTGCCCAGATAACCTCGTCTACGTTCCTCTCTCTCACCGCCTGTTGGCTTAACTTCGGGATACCACCCCCAGGCCAACGGCCAAGTTGAGAGACTGAACCAGGAGTTGGCCCGCTTCCTCCGTTCGTACTGCCATGACCATCAGGAGGACTGGAGCCGTTACCTTTTCTGGGCTGAATATGCGCAGAATTCATTGCGCAAACCTTCCACTCACCTTACCCCATTTCAGTGTGTTTTAGGTTTCCAGCCGCCCCTGTTACCGACCTTTCGCCTGGACTATCGTTTACTCTGTGGATTACCTGTGTTGCCCCTGCCTGCTGTGGATTTAACTCTGCCTGTTGTACTTCGATTTTGTCCAATAAGTTGTCGCACATGGATCCCACGTCTCCGGATCAGTCACTGACCGCGTTACAGTCACACAGCATGGTAGGTTAAAGTTTACGATGCTATTATATTATGCATGTGCTTGCTGGCTAGATTTTTAAAAAAATCTAGTATTGTATACTCCCCGCTCGTCTTCACATGTATAAACATAGAAAAACATGGTTTATTACTGTAATAATGTTGTATTAAATAAAAAAAACTTTACACAATGAGAATGAGAATCATCAGGTCACTGTGCATTCTATATATTTTATCATGCAAAATGTAATCTGCATGTATGCAAAGCAAAGAAAAAAAGAAAATGAACATCTTACACAACTAAATAAGAGAGAGTGCACAACCAATTCACAAACACAGGACAAATAATACACAGACAACCACCCAGGAGGCAAATTGGTAAAGCTAACTTTACTAGAAGGCCAGGTGTATTTGCACTGTATAATGCCAAGCTACCGTAAAATATAATTTAGAAATTAAATGGTCTTTAAATGCCTTTGTCATATGTCATTATAATGGTGTATAACATGTAGACCTATAGTTCAATCAACATTGCATTGCTGCCCTCTAGTGACCTCTACATATCAATCATGACAGTTTTACAGATGAATTTTGATTACTTGATGGTTGCAGTGCAATGCCTCATAAGGAGAGAATTAAGAAAAAGAAGGAGAGGGAGCGACAGCAGGCAGCCAAGGGTAGCAGCTCACTTTCTTCATGGATCAGGCTAGTTTGTAGCAGGGAAGAAAAAAAGGAAGGAAGTAGTAATTCAGATTTAGAAAGAGAAGTGATAGATGATGTGCAAGAATTTTCTGGTGAACAAGATCAAGGAGCTACTGCAGGAGAGTTGCAAGAAGGAGATGCAAGAGAAGAAAGCCAGTATAGAACTGCTAGTATAGATCAGGAAAATGTGGAGACTGGAGCCACTGCAGGAGAGTTTCAGCCAGAAGAATCAGGAGAAGAAAGCCAGTTTGGAAGTGGTAGTATAGATCAGGAAAATGTAGAGACTGGAGCCACTGCAGGAGAGTTACCACCTGAAGAATCAAGAGAAGAAAGCCAGTTTGGAAGTGGTAGTATAGATCAGGAAAATGTAGAGACTGGAGCCACTGCAGGAGAGTTACCACCTGAAGAATCAAGAGAAGAAAGTCAGTTTGGAAGTGGTAGTATAGATCAGGAAAATGTGGAGACTGGAGCCACTGCAGGAGAGTTACCACCTGAAGAATCAAGAGAAGAAAGCCAGTTTGTAAGTGGTAGTAAAGATCAGGAAAATGTGATGGAGACTGGAGCCACTGCAGGAGAGTTACAGTCAGAAGAAGCAAGAAAAGAAAGCCAGCATAGAAGTGCTGCAAATAAAGAGGATGTAATTGCAAAACTAATGGTTTTGAATTGTCCTACCGATGAAGGTGTGAGAAATGTGTGAGAAAGTCAGACCTTGCCAGCCTGTTATGACATTCCCAAAAAATGCAGAAGGACGGTCTTTCCTGAGGAGATGGTACACAGATCGCCCATGGTTTAGTATTCACCGAAAAATGATGCCATGTACTGCTTTAGTTGTCGCATTTTTCTAAGAGAAGAAAAATTCAAGAACAAAACAGCCTGGAAGACATTAGGCATAGATACATGGAGGAGCGCCACTGGAAAAATTAAAGAGCATGCCAGCACAGAGGCCCATATGATGAGCATGGTGAGATGGAACATATACTCCAAAAAAGCTCTACAAGCTGCTTTTGATACATCAGATATTCAGGGGAAAGCAACATGAGAGAGAGAAAGACAAAGGAACAGGGAAATCCTAACATGTTTGATTGATATTTCATTGTATCTGGCATGACAGGGGCAAGCTTTTAGAGGAGATGATGAGTCAAGCTCAAGTGCCAACCAAGGCAACTTTATTGAAAATGTGAAAACATTGGCCCAATATGATTTGGATGCCATCCAGGAAAAACAAGCCTCCATGAAAAGACCCCAAGTGTCCCTTCTTTCAAACAGGAGCCAGAATGACATAATAATGGAGGAAAATACAGAATGAAATCAAAGAAGCTCAAATCTTCTCCATCCTTCTGGATGAGACCACAGATGTCTCTCACAAAGAGCAGGTATCCTTTGTAGTTCGCTATGTAAGTGACATGGAAGTAAAGGAGCGTTTTCTACAGGTCTGCACTCTTGAGTCCACAACAGGAAATGAGTTGGAGAATGTTGTCATCTCTCTCCTTCAAGACAATGGACTTGACTTGAAGAACATCAGGGGCCAAGGATATGATGGAGCTGTGAACATGAGTGGAATGTACAAAGGTCTACAGTCCCGGATACGTGCACACAATGAAAAAGCTCTTTATGTTCATTGCCAGGCACACTGCTTGAATCTGGTACTAGTTGAGAGTGCCAAGTCCAGCATTCACTTTGTGACATTTTTCTCCTTGGTGGTTTTCTGCACTGGCTCCACAAAGAGGCATACAGCATTTTTTAAAATGCCAGCAGTCGTTGTATCCTGGTCAGCGTATTGTTGAGCTGCAGAAGTTGTCTGACACTCGGTGGGCCTGCAGAGAAAGATCCCTGAAAGCCCTCAATAAAGTTCTGAAAGCTTTAATCAAGCTTCTGACAGACATCAGTGAGTCAGACCTACCTGACACAGCTGCTGGTGATGCAAAGATGTACCTGAGGGCTATCGACTTTGAATTCCTTCTTTGCTTAGAAATCACCACCACAGTCTTCCAGGTAACTGGAGTCGCCTCTGATGCTCTGCAACAAAAAGATCTGGATCTCTCCACTGCCTACACAGTAACTGATGGTGTGCTAGACACAGTAAAGAATCTGAGGTCTGAAGAGGAATTTAAAACCATATTCCAGAAAGCCATTGAAAAGGCAGAAGATGCAGGTATTAACATTCCCACAGTACCTCCTGGCCGTGGAAGGAAAAGGAAAGCGCCAGCACGATACCTGCATAGTGCTACAGCAGCTCAAGACAGCCATACTTTCCAAACTGTTGAAGAGTTCTACCGAGCCTACCGAGCCAAGGTGTATTTCACGTTCCTGGATACAATCACAGAGGAACTCGGAAGAAGATTTAAAGTAGATGGGTGGATCACAGTGAGGTCATAAACATCTTCAAACACATGGCTCACAGAAGAGTGTTGTTGTAATTAGTTTTAAAGATACCCTCTATATGTATATATTATCTGTATAAATGTTATTAATATTAATTAAATATAATATAAGAATATTATTGTGTGTTTTTTTTGGTGGTGGAGGGGTTGGGGGGGGTTGGGGGGGGTTGGGGGGGTGCCCTTTTTTCAGTTTCAGCACATGCCCCTCAAAAGGTCTGTGCACGGCCCTGATTTATTATTTTAAAGGGGTCATCGGATGCTAAGTTCACTTTTACATGTTGTTTGAACATTAATGTGTGTTGGCAGTGTATGTACAAATCTACCCTATAATGATAAAAATCCATGCAGTGGATTCCCTTTTTCAAATCGAGCCATTCTCAGATGCCTGTCATTGTGGCGTCACACCCACAGAGGCCGCTCACACGATAGTTGATTGACATGAGCGTCTTACCTCAGACCAGCTGTAACAGTCTCCCCTTTTTTGTTTCGTTGCTGGAGCAGGGATGTAAGTTAACTCCCTGGGGTCCACGATCACGCTGGCGTGATCAGCTCACTTTTTTTTTAGGATCAGTGCGAAAGACACTAAAAATACTCTGTCGATTTTGGTCACACAAATAAGTGTTATACATCATTAGAAACCATTAAGTGTATACTTTTATTTGTACACACTCACAATAAAAACGGAACTGTGTGCTTCTTAAACATAAAGAAAATAAACAGGGTGCTTTCTCAGTCTTCACTGTCTCCGCGAACGGCTTTTAGAAATGCGTCAATAAAATGAACTTAAACTCAGTGATTACTTGCCACACCGATAGGAGATACATATCTACAGAAAGCTTGATATCTCTACTTTTAAATAAATCAAGTCTTTTCAAAAACAAATATTCTGTGCTAAAATAATCTTTATGAAACCAACATGATGTACAGTTTTGCCCTCAGAGCTAATTATTTTTAATGTGATCACGCCCAGGAGCTGCTTTTGCTTTTGATATGATCAATAGCCACGTGCGCGGCGCCGCGTGTTAGCGTCCACATCATCGTAAACAAAGCTTGACATTTCATCAAGTTCATCTCAGCTACTGTTCGTTTCTGAAAGAAGATGCGCTGAGAGAAACAGCAGAATTTACCTTCAGAAAAAAAGAGGACGCACTGAAAGGAATCACACAGAATTCACCTCAGATGAAGAAACAACGCGGCGCGCAGCGGATCCAGAGGAAGAGATCAGTCTGATGAGTAAGTAATGCGTCTTTTTTGCATTAGTTAACGTGTTATTTTGACATAAGCTTGAACACATTTATTAGCCTTTTTCCCCAAACTATGATTCCTGGCTAAAATGTTTGAAATCGAGTGAAACATTTTGAAAATGATAGGTAGTTCATTGTGTCTGAATTTCTTACGACGCGATTTAGTTTTCATGTTCTATATAATATAAAGCAAAATAGAATATAAAAGTAATATGAGTGTACACTGTAACATGATGAATACTACGAGTCTAAGAATGTCTAGATCATGTTTGTTATTAATACTCTGTTCCCAAATAGAGTTTTATAAGGTGCTAAACGATAATTTGTTTCTCAGATATAAAATGTCCTTTTTTAGACAGTACAAAGCATGCCTGAATCTGTGACTACAAGATCGTTATATATGGATGCTTCTGATATTAACATGCTCAGAGATGGTTTTTGTTTTTTAGTGATTTGATACATGCACCACAGATGAATCTTGCTCATTTTACTCGAGTGCCTTCAAACAGTTTTCCTCTGAAGAGCGCTGTACCAACATCAGATGTTCTTCTACGCTGATTTTCTATGGTAAAATAATCTCTGTGACTACTGATGTTTTTATTTTTATTTTTTTTTATCTTGAATTCATGGAAAGAAGCAGCAAAAACTTAAATATCAGGTATGATTTACTAGTTTCACTTGCTGAACAGGAATGACACAAGGTCTGTTCACATCTCTGTGGTTAGATCAGTGAGTACAATAATGTGTCTTTGACCTTGATTATGTATGTTTTTATTATATTGTGTTGTAAATAAAATACAAATGACCAAAACCCCCCATTATCTTACTTTCCTCTCATTCTTGGTTACCTGCCTCATAGTGACAGTCACACTGATGGGCCATTAGGGGACGGCCTTTTATCTCTCAAGTGTGAATCACTAAATATTCATGGCCATTGTCACTCCCTCGCATACAGCTTTCTATCACAAAACATGTCTTAGAAAATTTACATCAATATATTGTTTTCTGTGAAAGAGTAAGCACGATCATTTTCACATCATTTTGAAGTAAATATTTTAGCCTACAAGAGTGATTACTCAAAAGCCTTGCTCAGGACTATTCAGTATGAGTTTTATGGCTTTATTACAGCTACATTTATTTTCCCTAAACTTACTAACCACGCATAATATTTTTTTTCTAAAAAATGCAAACATGTACATCCATTTTGCTCACATATTATTGTAGAACCGTTTGTGCTGAATACAAAAAAAAAAATTATAAGTTGGCCAGTAGTGTGTTATAAGTAGCTGAAATAAGCACAAATATCAGGGCATGTCAAAACATCTAAAGGGCCCCAAAATCACCTCAGACCCCAGAGGGTTAAACAAGAAAATATCTGATTGAGCGATTGAGGTGTTGTGTTGCTGGATGTAATAATGAACGTAGTGTTTGTCATTTACTCCCGACATCTGAACTGCTCAAGATGCAGTAGACTACATTTGTTTGTAAAGGGATTGAACCTCCAGATCTACATATATCCGTTCACGATCTACATTCATGATTTTTGAATCTCTGCGATTACCTTTCCTAATAATGTGCTAGTTAGCAAGTTTAGCGGCTAAATGTGTCTAAAGTAAACAGACTCGTCTCTCCACAGAGAGAAGAGAGGGGCGGGGCGAGCAGAGCTCATTTGCATTTAAAGCAGCCTCGACCAGAATGAGATGATTTTTGCAGAGCTGGATTTTGGCAAGGTAAAAAGGGTGTTGTTTTCCACAACCATTGAGAATTTTTAACCAAAGTGTATTATAGACTTTTCATTAAGACCTAAACCCTATCAAGACCCTATCATATCAACTTGTTGAAAATGGGCACCCGATGACCCCTTTAATGTGTTGTAGCCTGGAATATTTAGTGTGCATACTCACTGTATCTCTCTGTGTTGGAGATTTGATTGAAAAACAAAACAAAACCAAAATTATTCCTGTGGTAGAAAACATTGTGGCACCAAGATAGGCTACTGGGGGCCCTCGGGTTTGCTATAGCCCCAGGACCCTGTGTGTTGTTAATCTGGACCTGTGTCTCTGAACAATTCCGATATATGCCTCCATGTCAGTGGTACCTTTACACTGTGTTGGGCATGCTACCCCCCTGAAAATGTAGCAAGCTAAGCTACAGCAACATGTCAAAAGTAGTTTACTACATCTAAGCTATTTTTTTTTTTTATATAATGAACCAACTTCATTCCAAGTCAATGCTATCTTAGTGAACAATAAAACTTTCAGTCAAACAGATAGGTAACTCTTCAGTTCAACAGGTTATTTAACAACTGTCCCAAACCAATTTGGCAACGAACAAACTAAAACCATGTGATCTACATAATAACAAAACCAAATGTCAACACTGTGTATGTTCATCTGTATGCGTACATTTCTGTGTTTGCGTGGGTAACGCTTAATTTAGGCTTGGGCAAACTTGCAGGACAAACTAAGTTAATTTAAGGGTGTAGTCACACTAGGCATGGTTGCCATGAACCGGGCCCGAGTACGATTGTCCCCACTCCCCCTCTGGCCTGCACTCACATAGGGTTTCAGCATTCGTGCCGGAGCACGCTTACGTCATTACGTCAGTACGACGGTTTCAGGATAAACACGAAGAGCGGCACTCTCACTGAACGCAATGTAGTCCATCGCTCTGGTTACTTTGTGGATAGTAATTTTGAGTCGTTTGGTCCGCGGTTGTCCACAGCCCTCTCACAGCCTGTTGCTGAACAGGTCTATCGCTTTTGTGGCACGAAAATTTTCACGCAATCGCGCTGCTGGTATGAGGTTTGCAAGGTACCAGCTGAAGTGCAGCACGGACTTTGCAGCTTTGATTACCGACTACAGTTCCCGTACATCGGGGAAAAAAACGTAACGTCAAGCGTCCTGTTCCGTGCTCTAGCACGGTTAGCGCTCACACTACATGTGAACCGCGCCTGAGTCCAACTGAACCGTGCTCTGGCACACCTCTTCCAAGCGGGCCAGGGATGGCTAAACGAACCGCGCCCGGGCACGGTTCGGGGCACTCACACTAGTCAAACGAACCGCGCTTTGGTGGTCAAACGCACTCGGGCACGGTTCAAACTGCCTAGTGTGAGTACACCCTAAAGCTCAACTCAGATCAAACCACTGTCACATTCATGTTCTTTTTTGGTTCAGTTACTGTGTTCTTGTTTACCCGAGTTCCCTTGTTAATCAGTTTCCTTGGTTGTTAATTAGCTCCACACCTGTTCTGTTTCTCTCTGATTGCCCTCACCTGTTATTTAAGCCCATGTGTTGGGCACTTTTGTGCTTATTCAAACAATAAATTATACAAATAAAGCGTGGATACAAGTGACTGAATAACAACTGAATGTTATGGAAAAAAAAATAATAATGTAAGGTGCTTATGCAAAATCCTGAACCTGATTCTGTCTACTTCACAGAGAATCTTTTTTTATTTTGCAGTTTATGTAAAAATTGCATATAGATACTTTTTAATTTAAATGTGTATTTGTGTGAAACCATGTACATTAAATGTTTTTATGCACTGACAATGTAAAAACTTTCTTTGACCATGCCAGTAAAGCTATTTGCAAGGCAAGGCAAGGCAAGTTTATTTATATAGCACATTTCATACACAGAGGTAATTCAAAGTGTTTTACATAAAAGGAAGTAAAATAATCATAAAAACAATAATAAAAACAATCACAAAAAAGGAAGTAGAACAATCATAAAAACAATGATCATAATAAAAAAAAAAAAAATGTAAAATCTGATTGATATAATGATTTAAAAATGATTTAAAAATTGATTTAAAATAAGTTTAAGACATTTAAAAACAGAAAATGATTATACATAATGCAATCAGTTCGGATGAAGCACAGTGCTCATTCAGTAAATGCACAGCTAAACAGATGAGTTTTGAGTCTAGATTTAAATGTAGCTAATGTTTTAGCACATTTGATCTCTTCTGGAAGCTGGTTCCAACTGCGGGCAGCATAATAGCTAAAAGCGGATTCCCTTTGTTTTGTGTGAACCCTTGGTATTTCTAACTGACTCGATCCTAATGATCTGAGTGGTCTGTTAGGTTTATATTCAGTGAGCATATCTGCAATGTATTTAGGTCCTAGGCCGTTGAGTGATTTATAAATGAGTAAAAGTACTTTAAAATCAATTCTAAATATAACTGGAAGCCAGTGTAGGGACCTGAGGACTGGTGTGATATGCTCAGATTTTCTGGTTCTAGTCAGAATCCTGGCAGCAGCGTTCTGGACGAGCTGCAGCTGTCTAGTGGTTTTCTTGGGAAGGCCAGTGAGGAGACCATTACAATAATCCACCCTGCTTGTGATAAAGGCATGAACAAGTTTCTCCAAGTCTTGACTGGAAACTAAACATCTGAGTCTTGCAATGTTTTTGTAATGATAGTATGCTGATTTAGTTACTGCTTTGACATGACTACTGAAACTAAGGTCTGACTCCAGAATCACACCAAGATTCTTGACTTGGTTTTTAGTTGTTTGACCCCTAGAGTCAAGGTATGCATTCACCTTAAGAACTTCCTCTTTGCTTCCAAATGCAATGACTTCAGTTTTCTCCTTGTTTAACTGAAGGAAGTTCTGGCACATCCAACTGTTAATTTCATCAATGCATTGGCAGAGGGAATCAATGGGGCTGTAGTCATTTGGCGATAAGGCTAGGTAAATCTGGGTATCATCAGCATAGCTGTGATAGGCAATTTGGTTCTTTCTCATTATTTGACTTAGTGGGAGCATATACAGGCTAAACAAGAGCGGCGCAAGAATTGAGCCTTGAGGGACTCCGCATGTCATGGACGTCCACTTAGACTTATGCTCTCCTATACTCACATAATAACCTCTCCCTTCTAAGTATGACCTGAACCAATTGAGAGCCATCCCAGAAAGCCCGACCCAGTTTTCCAGTCTCTCTAGAAGAATGTTATGATCAACAGTGTCAAACGCAGCACTAAGATCTAGTAGTACCAGCACTGATATTTTGCCAGAATCAGAATTTAGGCGAATATCATTTATTATCTTAACAAGCGCCGTCTCTGTGCTGTGATGCGGTCGGAAACCAGATTGAAAATTGTCCAGGTATCCATTTGAGTTTAAGTAGTTGTTCAACTGATTGAAAACTACCTTTTCAATAATCTTGCCTATAAAAGGAAAGATTAGATATTGGTCTATAGTTGCTGAAATATGGTGTTATCCTGGCTTTCCTGGCTGAAGAAAGGCTTCCTTCAACTGCAGTTTTGGAGCTGATTTGAAAAAGTCCCAGAAAGTGATGAGGTGTTGTGGGCAGGGCTCAGCTGGGATCTGCTTGTCAGTTAAGCAGTGCTTGTTGTGGCTGTGGGAAGTGTGTCAAGTCCTTGCAGGGGATGATGTTAAGGTGCTGTACTATTTTTCTTCTCAAAGTTCTGATTTGAAGTCCTTGATCAAACAGACTTTGTGACTGGTTTTTGAGTGCCATTCATGCATAACTTGAGGATGGACTGGCACACTCTGACTGAAGGATGATGGAGTGAAAAATAGATGTTGTCCTTTAGCACTCTTGCACCAAGTTTGTTTGGGTGGAGGCCATCCAGTTTAAACAGTTGTCTATGGCCCCAGAAAAGATTGAAGTTGTCAATGAAGTTGACTCCTTTTAGACTGCAGGTTCTTTGTAGCCATGTATTCAGCCCGAGCAACCGTGAAAACATGTTAGTTCCCCTTGCTGGGAGTGGTCCACTGAACGGCTGTACTTCAAGTCTTCAAAGTGTTTCGATGAGTTCACTGAAGTCCTTCTTTAGGAGTTCTGACTGCTCTTTCCGAATATCATTCTTCCCCACATGGATGATGATTCGATTTGCAGTCTTGTGCTTCATTAGGATGTTCCGAAGTTCCCTGTTCACATCAGAGACGGTTGCTTGAGGAAAGCAGCATGTAGTTGTAGTCCTGCTACTGATATTTCTGATAATGGAGTCACCCACTATCAGAGTCCTGGGCTCGGCTGTGCTCTGAGCTGAATGCCGCTGTCTGTTCGACCTTGAGCGCCTGATCATACGATGATGGATCATACGATCCATGTTCAATCACATTTGGGGATTCTTCACCCACATTCATTAGTGCTTCAAATCTGTTCTCAAGCTGTATAGGAGGTGGTAAAATACCAGTTTTTGCAAGCCTTGTCATAGCCATATCTGGGGTAGAGGATGCTACCGCAGCAATACGAGACACTCGTGACAATCTGATGTCTCGAGTGTCTTTGGGTCTCGCTCCCTGTTTGTGCCATCGATTAGTGTGTCGATCAGTTTCAGGTTGTTCCTCTACACTTACAAACTGTTGAGATTCAGTAGGTTGACGCGACTCACCGGCTGTATGCTGAGGGGGTCCGTGACGATGATCTGCTGAGTGTTCTGCCTGTTTTGGAAGTCCAGCAAGTAACTTTGTTTCAAGAACCACAATCCTTTGTAGAAGTCTGTGGCAGTTTGTGCAGCAAGTAGATTCCAGAAGAGGCTGAAGAGGCATTTTCTTTCTCGTCTGTTGAAAGTAGGCAGCTGTGTTTTCCCGTCTCCGGAATGTAAACTGCTGGCAGTGGGAGGCAAAGAGTCTCCTTTTCGTAGTATTATTCCAGTTACGAAAGTTTTTAATTTAGTGTTTGTGCCAAAAATGTGTTGTTTGAGCACTGTGCTGATCTGCTGAGGTTAAAATCTTAAAGTCTGAAAAGTATATAAACAGGGAGCAAAGCGCGGAGCAGTAAGCAAAAGCGTCCGAACAGTAGCAAAGCCGGAAGCAATTCGAGAAGGCTGCTTCGCATGTGTGATGCTGAAGGCCACTCGTGCCTGAGTCTGAATGGTACTTGACTGGTTTTAATTTGATACTTAAAACCAGTATTACTGATGTATGGAGTGGAATTTCCAGTGATTATTCTTCTGAGCTTTTTGTTTTTGTATTGTTTGTCATGATCTGATGAGTTTATTAAGTTCGGCAACTAAAGCACCCAAATAAAGGGCCAAGACTGTGATGTGCAAATTAGAATGTTTTCAAGTGTTGAAGATATTAAGATGATGGAAAATGTTCTCATCAGTCCTCTTACTGTTCACTTACTATGCATAATCCATTTATTTATTTGCTTTTAAATAAACTTAAATTTCACTAGATCAGCCCCCTATTAAAAGGAAATTAAAAAAAAAAAAAAAAAAAAGTTTCTTTTGCTTCTTTTTTTTTTTTTTTTTTTTTTTTTGTAATGCAGCCGAGCCAAACATATCCCCATTAGAGGCTGACATTTTTTTCGGGTCATGGGAATCCTGCGGGATGGGAAACAAAATCACTATTAATCACGTGATTGGGACAGGACTGGAAAAAATGTAAGCGGGAGTGGGCGGGACCTGGAATTGTAATAACACTATGATGACTCAAATATACCTTTTATTTAGATAAACACTAGAATTTTGAACTCAATACCAGTCCTGTCTCTTTAAGCTCTCCTCTTGTTTGCTTTGGTGTAGCCGGTTAAGTGAATGGCATGCTCCACACCTGTAACAGTTGGTGGCGATAGTCCCAACCACCAATAATGTAAGAGAAGCAGTCTTCTTCACGCACTTTCTAGCTGCGAAAATCATAACCAAAATGGAGGCAGACATGAAAGCTATACTGCAATGACAAGTGCAGACTTGTACAGTTTTGCCTACTTTCGGATAAATGAGGCCTACAATTATTCGGATGCAAATAGAAACACAAAACCAGTCCTAAATGAAAGAAGAAAAAAAAAGACAAAAATTCAATCCAATATTTGGTGATGAAAAATCTCATTATGCTATATTTTTAAGCATGTGACACTGTCACACAGGACACGTTTTAACCTGCTCAATATATTGTAACGATTTTATGTACATTTGAGTTTTAATAGGTTTTCATGTTGTCTTAGCCATTTTATTCCTCTTAAACATTTTAAAGTGTCTTTAAGACATTCTGGGTCTGCCTGTCATGTAACTCATCACATAACGGGAAACAGGAACTGAACCTATAAAGGAGGCAGCATGTCAAACAATCAGGGTCATTGACCAAACACATGTTGGATTGAGGAAATCTTTTTAAGGATTTACCGTTCCAGCTTCACCCTTGTCTTGGATTATCACTTGTTGGACTGTGTATACACTGGTGGACACTTTTATATTGGAACTTTCAACATACTGGATTTCTTATGGACTGTTTTATGGTATGGTGCAAATGGACTTTTAACAGCCTAAGTTGTTCTAGTTTTACTGTTGTTAAGTTTCTTGTATATATTTATGTAAATACATTTTATTTATTCATTGTACTTCTGTTGTTGTCTCATCTTTTTAAAACACTTATTTTATCTTGCACAGTATAATCTGACCCCATTTTAACAAATGTAATTTGCCCAATCGGGCTGAACGTTACAAGCAATTGTTTGGAGTCTGGTCATTTTTGACCGGGAACAACACTTTTTGCAATTTTGTAAAAAATAAAAGCATTTTAAAGCAAACTTCCTGATTAAACATTCAAGCACATTAATGTGAGAAACCATGGAAAGTTTTATAATTTATCTCATACTGTGAAAATTATTCATAAAAAATGTTTTTGTTTTTTTGTTTGTTTTTTTTTTTTTCACTCAAAAAACAAGGTACCTTCTCTCAGAAAACTGAGGCCTACGATTAATCAGAAGCAAATAGAAACACAAAACCAGTCCTAAATGAAAGAAAACAAGTTGACAAAAAGAATGAATCTAATCTTTAGTGATAATATAGCATAATGACAGATTTATGAGCAGTTGTTTGGAGTCCGGTCATTTTTGACCGGGAACACCACTAAGTGTGATTTTAAGTGAAATAAAACCCACAAAAAATTTGAAAAAAAAAATCTGAAATGTACTTATACCCTGTGTGAACAATGTCAGTAAGTTTGAGTCCAATGCAATAACATTTAACTAGTATTTTTGGGAAAAAGAAAATCTTTTCCGGATCAGTTTGACCCGAACACAACCAGAGGGTTAAGATGACTTTCAGTTCAATAAAATAACAAATTACATTTTGGATTTTGATTCAACTAAGCTGGGCATGCTGTGATTTGTACTGTATTTTTTTTTACTGTAACTGACAGATTCCAGCCCAAAAAAAAACCAACAACACGGGAGTGGGAGAGAATGGGAGTCATTCTTCCGGGGTTGGGACAGGACAGGATTTTCCCCCAGTTTTTTTTTTTTTTTTTTAATGGGACAGGATTTTTTTTTTTCTTGTGGGAGTGGGACAGGAGAGGTTTGAAAATCCAGTCCTGTGTCACACTTTAATCCCCATAAAGTGATAAGACAGTCATAAATATATTTCCAGTATGCTTTATCACACATTTTGGCTTTCTGGTGGTAAACCAAGATTATTGCAGTTACAATAATTCAGACTAACTGAAATAAGCCTGGTTTACTTGGTAAATGTGTTTTATGATTTTGTGCCTCTCTGCAATAGACCACCAGCCCCAGCTCATTCTGCAGGAGATGTGGATGCATAGGAAAGAGCAGAGGTCCGGGGTGTGGACCCCCTGGCTGTTTTGGCAATTGGCAAGCACCAGTGACTTGAACTTGATGTGAGCTGTGACTGGTAGCCATGTGGTGTGACATGAGCTCTCTTGAGTTCATTGAAAACTAGACATGCCGCTGCATTTTGAATCATCTGCAAAGGTCTGATTGCACATGTTGGAAGTCCAGCCAGAAGAGCATTGCAATAGTCCAGCCTATAAATGACAAGGGCCAGGACGAGAAGCTGTGTTGCATGTTCTGTTAGGAAGTCTCTGATCTTCCTGATGTTGTGTAGTGCAAACCTGCAAGATCGTGCTGATTTTGCAGTATGATCTCTAAAGGTCAGCAGATCATCAAGATGATCACCACAAGATTCTTGGCCGAACTCGATACCACGGGGGATCTACCTCTGAGACTACTGACTAAATTACTTAACGTAAGTGTTGTACATATTCAGGTGCAAAATATGAGGCAGTATCACATTGTCTGATGATCGACTGGGTAAGTCTTAAGCAGAATATTATGTTGTGGCAATGTTTACCTGATTTCATGTGAAATGACTTTGACAACGACAATTTATTTATATAGCACACTTAAAAACAACCCACGTTGACTAATGTGCTTTACAATGGCTAAAAACACAAACAACAAGAATTAAAAAACAGAAGACAAAACCAATTAAAATAGTAATAGAGTACCATAAAAGAAAAATTAAACAAAATTAAAACTGTAAAATGCAGTAGATGCTTCAAGTGTTAAATGCGTTACCAAAATTTACAGACGGACAAAGATAATGCCAGTCTAATTGAGATGGGCAACTCATTCCAAAGTCTGGGGGCAACTACAGAAAAGGCACTGTCACCCCTACATTTTAACCTTGACTTGGGAATTGACAAAAGTCTCTGATTTGTTGACCTCAGTAATCTGGTTAAATGGTGCTCAGTCAGTAGGACAGAAAGGTAAGATTGAGTTATACCATTTAATGTTTTTTTTTTTAAACAAAAGGTAATATTTTAAAATCCACTCCGTAGTGCACTGGCAGCCTTTTAATGAACGTAAGACCGGAGTAATATGATCCCGTTTATTAGCACCCGTTAAAAGTCTTTATAATAAGCACCCGTTAAAAATAAAGCCATGGATTACCTTTTCACCATTTTTAAAAGAAAGTAAGTCTTTGCTTTCGATAAGAGCTGGTCCAAATATAATAATTTCTGTTTTACTCTCATTGAAATTCATAAAGTTTAAAGAAAGCCATGCCTTTACATCAGTCAGACAGGCCAAGAGGTTATACAGATCATCTGAATTTCACTTGAGGAGCAGATAAATTTGTGTATCATCAGCGTAACAATGGAATGAAAGCCCATATTTTCTAATAATAGAACCAAGTGGCAGCATATAAAGAGAAAAAAGAATTGGGGCCAAGATGGAACTCTGAGGAACCCCACACGATAAAACAGCATTACTTGAGGTATACTCTCCAATCTTAACTGAAAAGCTTCTGTGGCAGTACACAATGTTCCAACTGGGCAATAAGAATAGCATGATCTACTCTATCAAAAGCAGCAGTTAAATCTAAAAGCACAAGAACAGCATATTCACCAGATTCATATGTTATTAGTACATCGTTAAAAACCTTCAACAGAGCAGTCTCAGTAGAATGATGTTTTCTAAAACCAGATTGAAAAATTTTGAAAACGTCATTATCTGCTAAAAAAAAACTTTTTGGATAACTATTTTCTCCAAAATCTTCGCAATAAAAGACAAGTTGGAGACAAGTTGGTCTAAAATTAACTAACACTGTGAGGTCTAGTTTTTTTTTGTTTGTTTGTTTTTTTTTTTTTTTTTTTTGCAAACTGTTACAAATAAAGTATAATGCCAGTTTCTAAACAGTGATTTTAATATGATAAAATAAATGGGAGCTAACAACATCAATGACTTGTTTAAGAAAAAATGGAGGGATAGCATCTATAGAAGAGCCGGAGGGCTTTAAATGCTCCACTGTTTCTTGAAGCTGAGTGCCAGTAATAGGATTAAACCTGACTAAAAACAGCAGTACAACTAGGAGGAACTGACGGATCAGGGGAAAAAGGGGTGGTTCCCAATCTTAAAACGCTTACCTTACTAACAAAAAAAAAAAAAAACCTTGAGAAAGTCTTCACACATAGATGAAGACACATCAGGGAGAGTACAAACAGGAGGATTGATAGTGGCATGTATGATGTTAAAAAAAAGAGTTTTCGGTCTCACAGTTTTTATTAATAATTTCAGTAAAATACCTTGACTTGGCTGCTCGCTCTTCTACAAATCTGCCAGTATCATCTCGCCAAGGCTTGGTTTATGATGTAGTGCCTTTAGAGGAGCAACTTAATCCAAAACATTTCCACAAATGGTGTTAAACATGGACAGAAGCTCATCAGCACTCAGATCACAATGATAAACTTCATTTAAAAAAAAAAAAAAAAAAAAGAATGAAATCAATGAAATTTCGATCGGATTGAAGGGGGTGGTTTATTCCTGTTCTAATATGATTGAGAGTGCATGTAAACACTTGATCAGATTGAAAACCAAAACTGAAAGGACTGCGCATGTGCAATAACGCAGAAATAGTGTAATGACGTATGACGCGTGGAATGAGCAGTTTTACCTTTTGAATAAAGTGAAAGAGGAGCAGGACAACCTCCCACCAGTTTTTGTTTCGGATTCTCATCCACAGGCATCCCGTTTTGGACACAAGAAGGGGCATTTTTACGGCGTGATAATTATGAACAGCACAGCACAGTGGTTTATGTATATTTATCCAGAAACGGATAAATACATTTATAAAAAATGGAAGTGCAGGTTTATATATTTACATATAAACGCGCACATCAACCCCATCCCTTTATTTAGCGTTCATGTAAACACTACATTCAGATTCATCATTTGGAATGAATTCAGTCCGATTGAACCAAAAATTCTGCATGTAAACAGCTGGCGTTGATCAAGGCCATTTTTAGCCGTGGCAAGTGCTTGGTGGAGTCCTTAAGCTCTTTTGCCTGAGGTAGCGTGCGAAGATGGTCCGTGTACACTCCTTCATGGTAGAAAAGCGGAGAGCAGAACCCATGGAGCGGGCTCCAGAGAGCACCATCGGATGAAACGGTTCTTTTCAAAGCACTTCGCATGAAGCCCCAGTGGAAAGCTGAGACTCCTGCTGGAGTTCCAGGGAGAGCTTTAGCTTTACAGCTAAACCCCCCCGTCTTCTTTCCTCCTGTGCTATCTCACCGACATGGAGTACGGCCACTGGTGTAGGTATGGACATCAGTAAGGGAGAGGGGCCATAATCCGAACCAGTTCTTGCTTAAGCTGTTTGTTTGAAACATCTTCCAAATTTAAAAGAAATAATTGATCATAAGTTAAAACTGGTGAGGGACACTGCATCAAGTGAAACATAAAACAAATAAAACAAGCAAACAAGATATTGCAGCAAGTGAGAAACGCTTGTTTTTATTGAGGCTGTAACTGATGTTGCTTGCCAGAAGTGTTTGCAGCCTTTTGTATTATTCAATACCAACTCCTTGAGTTACAATTTTTGCAATAGAACCCCTTTTTATATTACTGGCATGTCTGAAATGTTGTTCTTTTGTAGGATGCAAGTTTTTACCAGCATGGCATAAACAATTTCAGGAATAGCTGTTTGATGTGTAGGTGGTGTTGCTTTTATGTTAAAGGAATATCATGCACAGCAGGTGAAAAATGTACATTTTGCATGTATATTTAAATATCATGATTGCCCTAACTTGCTGGTAAACTAAGCGGAAAGGACAGCAAGGACTTTTTTTCCAGAACTGGTTGTAAAAGTAATGGGTCCATGGCTTTCTCAGTTTATTTATATATTTAAAAGGTTGAATTTGTGTCCACACCTTAGAAGAAATGTGCATTGTGCATTGCCCAGACGTGAGCCTATTAATAAAATTTTTGTGGGCAGATTTCTTCCTTACCACTATAGGTATGAGGGTGTTTTAGGGTTCCTTAAGTAAACCCATGTGGTAGAGAGAGTTAGCAATAGCAAGGAGTAGTAGCCAGAATGGCTCAGCTTGCTGAACACGTGTTGCCATGGTTGGGAAATGTCAAACCCAGTCTAAAAGGAGGATTTTTTTTTTTTTTTTTTTTTTTTTTTTTTTTTTTCTATTTAAAAGTGTACATTACTAAAGTTTTTTTTTTGCAGAGATGGCACATGGCCTATGTTTGGACTGATGCTAAGAGTTTAAGACTTGTGGATTTAAGAGTTTAAGAGCTTTTAAGCCTTGTGGGCAGCACGCCATCATACAGTGCCGTTGGGTTATATATATATTTGTTTTTTGTACTTTTGTGTATTAACATAATGTTTTCTATTTTGTATTTAACAAATTCATTGATTTGAAATCCTAGAGACTACTCTACATTTTTGACAGTATAGACATTAGTTATGTGGTGACTGCACCCATTTCAGATGTATAATGTATTGAAATGTTTTTCCCAAATGCTTAAGTTACAGTAGCTGAAATGTATTTAAAGTGAAACAGATGTATTGTTATAGATCAGGGGTGCATCCTGTTCCTGGGGATCTATTTAGCAAACAAGAAAGGTCCCCAGAACATCCACTAAATGGCCTCTGTGAACGTCCCCCGGATGTCAGCATGTAGGGTCCCCTTGACGTCGATCGGACGTCTGCAAAGGCTTGGGACGTTCAGATGACGTGCAGCGGCCATTCGGGACGTTTAGGGGACTTTAAGTTCTCTTAATTTCATTTTATTTTACTCTTAGGCTGACAACAGACACGCTGTATAGAGCAAAATACGGCTATTTTAACTGAGCAATTGTAACGTTGCGGAGCTCTTTTTGTGCGCATGTGTGGTTGTCAGCTGTGGGTTTAGTCTGATGGCAATTCTTTCTGTCTTCTAACCTACAACAACAAAATGAACACACTCAGCAGTGTTATGAATTTATATGTCCAGGACATCATTTGTCCGTTGAAAAATAATTTGTAAAGACTGTTGACAAATTGGATTTAGGCCAAGCGGTCCGAAATTTAACGGATAATTTTACATATGAAAATATCCACCCCAAATGAGCTTTTTGCCGCAAAGGCGTCTCAGAGTGTATTTTTTTACCATATGGAAATATTGACTTAAGTTTCTTTCAATATTATGTACATTTAATCACTTGCTTGTAGCCTATCTCTCAATGTGGCTATATTATATTACACCTTTTTCGAGCTGCACATATAGCGGTCTTAAATGCAATAACAAACAATTTTCCTAAATGAGTTTTCTTGTCAGCTTACAAACAATTTGATATGTAAATAGGTAGAATAAATGTATTAGTCTTACCTGTTCTATTTTCCACTTTCCTTTCCATTCTTCATGTTTTTCTTGGCTGCATTCATCACTATATAACATACTTTTAGAACAACCTAATTTTCTTCATGTATGGGGAATGCATAAGGCCTAATTGTAGCCTGTGTTCAATTATATTATTGAATAGTATGTTTTTGATGTTTAAATGATGCTAAAAACAGACTCATGATTCAATGACCTTTTTAATTCCAGAAGTTAATCTTATTTTCTTTTTTACATAAACATTAAATTCATTTAACAATGAATTTAAATCTATTATTTATACAATAGCAATAAAGAAACAAACAAACAAACAAACAAAATCAATCTGCAAAACAAAAATATTTTAGTTGTTTTTTTTGTTTTTGTTGTTGTTTTTTTTTTTTTTGTTTTTTTGCATTTTGATTATCACAGTTTTAAGGAATAGCTATACCCTTTAAAATCCAATATGGATTCATATTTTAGTTTCATTTTGTCTTTAATTTAAATAAATTTGTCTGCGTTGCAAGGTGTCAGGTCTGATGATAAAGCCTGAGCACTGGCGACTGGATTTTTCAAGTATTGTTATGAGAAATGACAGATGAGGCATGAAACAGGGACATTCGCTAACTGGCTCGGACGAATGTCCTCCACCAGCGGATGTCAAAATGCGGACATAAGTGAACATCCTCAGAACGTCCGTCAGCAAACATTACAAAGCAGACCAAATCTGGACATCCTCAAAACGTCCACCAGCGACTGTTACAAATCGGACGTACTGTGGACCTAAACAGACGTTAGCAATGTCTGTGGGACGTCCCCTGTTTGCTGGGTACCTTCCTACAGAGTTCAGTTCCAACCTGATTAAACAAGCTTTTCTGTAATTATCAAGTGCTCCTTCAGATCCTAATTAGTTGAACCAGGTGTGTTTGATCAGAACCAGGGTTGGACCACCCCTGTTGTAGATTAATAGCATGGGCTGCCTGTGCAGGGCCAGCACTAAGGGGCCAACGTTTTGCCAATCAGCAAAATCTCAGAGGCCCTGCACTGGCAGCCCGCTGGGTGCCCTTAGGCTAGCCCTAAGTGGGCTCGTAAAGGGCCAGGTCTTTCTGTGATGCTTTCTTCCCTATTTTAGATTTTGCCATCTTGTATTCCAATGTTGTTTTTTTGTTTTGTGTGTTTTTTGTTTGTTTTTTTGTTTGTTTTTTTTTTTGTTTTTGTAGAAAACTTTACTTAGTTTTGTAATAGCAGTACTGAATTTCCAAACAGCTCTAAAAATATTTCAATTTTGAGTTGAGTAATTTTGAGGTGTTCTGGTGTGACATTTATTTTTAAATATACAAATTGAATTCAAAGTATGTACTTTTTGTACTTTGATCAGTTCAATTATTATTTTTTTTTTTTAAATTAATGTCACACCAAAACACCTACTAAATACCTATTTACCCAGCGCTGGGTTGCTACATAACCTAGAAAAGGTTGTTTTTAACCCAGGATTTTTTAGAGTGTAGATCGTCTGTGACGTTACTTCACAATACAAACACGCCCCAAAGTAAAGTTCCACCCCTGACACTGATTGACAGGTATAGGGAACTGCGGTTACATGTGCAATGCAGACAGAGTGAAAAAGCGGACATGGTAATTAATATTGCTGTTTAAAATATGACAGACTAATTACTGGTAAGACATGGGGAAATACAATTACTGTTGCTTTTCCATTTGAAATTTGGCAGCCATTGTGCATTCGTGAAAGCAAAATGTAAACAAATTATGCGTCCACATATGGAAAACAGTTGAACATACGATTTTGCAATTTCTTCTGAAAGTTGTCCAGAATATCCTTCCATACACCTGTCCACTGATTATGATGAATCCCTGGGAGATCTACTGGTAATGTTCCATCACCTTGACACATGGATGGGGTTTTGTGGGCTCTGCCCGGTTAAGGAATTCCACCATGTTTGTTCCAACCTATAAAATAAATAAAATACAGATTGTTTTAATAGCAATGATTCAATTCAATTAATTGTGTGAAGTTCATTATGAAATCGAGTTCATTATGTTAAAGTTATGTTATGAGTTAAATTCAGCTTTGAGCAGCTCTACAGAAGCTGAATATGCTATAATGATTGGCTGAACAGTGTACTTTCAAACTGTGTAATCGATAGGAAGTTGCAGTCAGTATAATCACTGTTTTATATTAATGTGCTAGCTATATCAAAACACACATGCACAGTCACTGGCACACAGATACGGGAGATAACACCTTATATTAATACACAGATATTATGATGAGTCACGAAGGTACTGGGTTACTGCGCAGCAGTGGCTACCTGATCGGTAAACTGACGGGTTAGTCAGTCATAATAAGCAACCCTTATTATAGGTGTACCGTACTGGTTCAGAACAAGTCAAAAACACCATTTGGAAAATGGGTTCATGATGTACTTGCCCATGATATAAATTCTGAACACAAATAATAGTGTTTTCACGTTACGTCAACCTGGAAGTCAGCCACTGCATTGACACTGAATGTAAACAATGGCATTAAACCGAATGGAACTTGTGCATGGGCTTGGCGAAAAATGAAGAAACTAAAGTAATTCACTATATTGTGATAAGAATTAGAAAAAAAATTGTCGGGTCATCAGTCTGCAACGAAGGAGGCAGATGGTATGGATTTTTACCACCTATTACAGATTTGGACTGCCCTATGTATTCATCTTCCAAAATGTCATTTGTGTGGAAATATTACGTTATTATTATATTTAGTATTTAAAAGGCCGTTTTAGTAGAAATTACTGTAGCAGGCAGATCAATCTCTCACTGTTCACAATGCAAGAAATACTGGAGAAAACTCAATATAATGAATTGGGGGTAGGAATTTATATGATTGTATCTCTGAGGGGAGCAGTCTGTTTTCAGAAAAGTTTACATGGCGTTTTTTATTTATTTTATTTATTTATTTATTTATTTTATCTAATATCTATATAACACATTATAAAGCAGTACCGCTGCAATGGCCGCGCATCCAGGTAACTGACCAGAACGTGACAGAAGTGTTAACCCTCTGTATAATCCACTTTAACCAAATAAAGTCGAAATCTGAGTTGCTTTAATATTCTGAGGAGAAACTGAGATAAAATAAGATTGCATTGTCTTGTATCTTATTTTTATTGTCGTAAGGATTCCATTTCAGTTAAAAGTTAGATATCTCTATAACCACATATTTAATTTTTGATCTGCAAATTGTTAATGAAAATATATATATGTATACATTTTTTTTCCCCCTCCAGTTTGTAATATAAAGACCAAGACACTGGAATTTATCCTTGGGAATATCACAGTACATATAAAGCAGAAAGCTTTTCAAACAAAGCTTAACAGTACTAAAACCTTTGGGTTTTTGATAGCTATGCAATCCACCCATTAAATTCACCCTATATCTGTTATTTGTATTTGTTTTTCTAATGTAATCGTCTATGATTTTTACCGTGTGGACAAGACTTTTATTTTGGTCTGTTGTTGTGACGTCATAAGGCTGCGCCGCGCTCCTCCATCTGCTATTCTGCTGAAGAAAGGTTTGTGCTTTTAATCATTTAAAGTGTTAAAATCAATACAATAATTGTATGTAATGCTGAAGTGGATTATCACCACTGTAATTTAGTTTATTTCCGTTTTTAGTGAGTAAAGCTCATTAACTCATGGATAACAGAAAGGGTGCGTCTCATTTCGCTCCCTATATGGTGAATCAGTTTATCATGAACACATATTTAGTCACTAGCCCCAATGTGCATACTGCCAACCCTATCTGCCCTAAATGGTATTTAAAATTACTACTATCACACTGAATTTAGGATGGATAGTGTGCACATTGGGATGCAGGGCTAGCAATTAGTGATGGAGAAACGGAGCTTTTGGAACTGTCTCGATTTATTTGAATCAATTGCATCGCGAAATGATTCAGTGATTCGAAGCGCTCGAATCAGCGCACGCTGACGACACCTGCTGCTCAAAACAGTGTAAATGCAACGAGATCAACAAACAAACGTGTAATAAACTTTTACAAACCAAGGACAAATGCTTTCATAAAAGCAAATAAATAAATCTTATTAAAAACTAATCTAATTTACAACTGTATTAATTTTAATACTAGTTTTGGTTGTTTTTGTCTCATCAGGTCATTTAAATCTCACTCTGACTGACTCCCTTATTAGTGTGTTGACTAGTGAAGTAGGGAGCTGATTGAGACTCACCCAGAGATTTAGTTTTCTTTCTGTTAATTATTATTATATGATCTTAAACAGGACAAAGTGTCCAAACACACAGAAAAAAACTCCCGGTGAAGCGGTTGAGATCCACTTGACATTATTATAAAGATGGCATTTATTAAAGAGGAGAGTGAAGACATGAAGATTGAAGAAACATTCAGAGTCAAACATGAAGATACTGAGGAACAAATAGGTTGGTTTTCATTCTTACAGCTGAACTCATTTGCACATTTGTTTTTATAGCATGCCACATGTTAAATTGGGAAAAAATGGAGCTTAGTAAACATACATGTTTATAAAGACATACTGTCATGAACTGTCTTCATTTGAACTTTAAACTGACAAAATCGTTTCAGAAGTCTCTCGATATGATCTGGTGAGTTAAATTAGCATATAGGGTGTTTGATCAGTGAGACGCACTGAATGTGCAGTGTTGGGACTCCAGGAACTTGTTTCAGAACTACTGATCTAAATGATTCTAAATGATCATCCAAACACAAACCATTATAAGATTTCTAACAGTGGCAGTCAGGTTTAGATTTGTTTTATCTCTCAGTATTTGATAGAATCCATGATGCCATGTATCTAAACAAGATGTCCAGGATCTCTGGCAGAAAAATAGGCCCAGAACATTAAAGATCCAGTAGTTTATTTAAATGTAGACATGGGCTACTTTTTATCCCTGTTTGCACCAAACCCATCTTAAGTGTTTGTTGCCAAAAAGCTCTTTTTTTTTAGTTTCATCTGACCATAGAAGCCAGTCCCGTTTTGAAGTTCCAGCCGCGTCTGACTACTGAATATGCTGGAGTTTGTTTGTGGATGAGCGAGCAGGATTTCTCTTGAAACCTTCATAAACAACATGTGGTCATGTAGGGGCTATTTGATTGAGTTTTTTTTTTTTTTTTTTTTTTTTTTTTTCTTTCTGGCCTCAAGACATAACTAATCTCTGCAGTTCTCCAGCTGTGATCCTTGGTGAGTTTTTGGCCAGTTTTTGGTCTCCTCCTCACCATCCATTATGACGATATAGACACATCCTCTTCTAGGCAGATTTTTCAATGGTTTAGCTTATTTCTTACAGCCACTTTCTATTTTGTGAAGCTCAGCAATCTTGTTCTGCACATCAGAACTATGTTCTTTGATTTTACTTCTTGTGATGGACAATGAAAGGAATTTGGCCTTTGTGTTTCTCATACTTATAATCCTGTGTAACAGGAAATCATGGCTGGAAAATTTCTTGTTCCTAGTCACCCTGGTGTACTAAATGTAAAAATCAATGGGAATATACTTGAGAGATTATTTTACTCATAAGAATTTCTAGGGGTGCCAATAATTGTGGCCAATGTGAACTGAAGAAAAACATTTATTTCATAATGAGATTTTCTCTTCACTTTCTATTATTTTACTTCAGTGAAAGGTTAGAAATTTGTGCATTTTTTTGAATGAAAGATCAAAAGGATAAACAATGCAAATTTATTTATGCTCATATTTACCAGGGGTGCCGATATTTGTGGAGGGCACTGTAAAGAGTAATATGGATGTATAAGCATATATTCTGGTTGCTTGTGCTATGTTTTGCTGCAAATCTGTCATTTTCAGGCAAAACACCTTCACATTGGAGGACTGTGAGAAGAACAAAACTGAGATGAGTTTTTCAGAGCAGCTTAGTGTATGTAGGATTTAGCATACATGTACCTGTTAAAAAAAACAGCATATGCTGATTAGGTATGTTTTGAAGCATGGCTGCTGGTCATGTGCTGGTCCTGAACAGGAGCTAGTTGCTTAGGATCAGCACATAACCAGTTAAGGACCAGCTTAAACCAGCAGCTATGCTTCAAAACATACCCAACCAGCATAAGCTGTTTTTTTTTTTTTCAATAGGGGTGGTTGGTTTTGATGCTTTAAATGTTGAAATGTTTATTTGTGTTGCTTTTGTGCTATTTAAACTGGTGTTATTTGCCTTTTTTCACCTTAGTTCACCCAGTGTCACTGAAGGAGGAGAATCAAGAACTGAAAGAAGAACATGAAGATTGGTATGAAAAAACATGCCTTCATAACCAGAGAAAATCTTGTAGTTGCTCACAGACTGAAAATACTTTGTCACAAAAAAGAGCTCAAAAGACTGCAACTAGAAGTCATTTCACCTGCCAACAGTGTGGAAAGAGTTATACTGAAAAAGGTAGTCTCAAAGTCCACATGAGAGTTCACACCGGAGAGAAACCTTACACATGCCAACAGTGTGGAAAGAGTTTCAGTCGACAAGTAAGCTTTAAATTCCACATGAGAATTCACACTGGAGAGAAATGGTTTAATTGCCAGCAGTGTGGAAAGAATTTCACTCAGAAAGGACACCTTATTAACCACATGAGGATTCACACTGGAGAAAACCCATTCACCTGCCAACAGTGTGGAAAAAGTTTCAGTCGAAAAGGAAATCTGCAAGTTCACATGAGAATTCACTCTGGAGAAAACCCTTTCACCTGTCAACAGTGTGGAATAAGTTTCAATCAAAAAGGAAGTCTTAACAGGCACATTAGAATTCACACAGGAGAGAAACCTTACACCTGCCCTCAGTGTGGAATAAGTTTCACTCAAAAAGCAAGTCTGAATGCCCACATTAGAATTCACACTGGAGAGGAGCCATTTGTATGTGGTCATTGTGGAAAGAGTTTCAGATATAGAGTAGCTTTTAATCGGCACATGAGGATTCACTAAAGAGAGAAACGCCTTAAGAAATATGTAAAGCTCACACTGCCTTTCATGTGCCATCATTGTGGAAACAGTATTGCACTTAAAGACTCAAATGAGGCCTCATAGTGGAAAGAAAGGTGCCTTCTGTGTGAAAGGAGCTTCACATATCAGAGACAAAGTCATTTGCAAACTCATTCTAGACAGAAATTACAAAGTTCGGAGTGTGAAAGAGTTTTACAAAAAGAAGCAATTTCAAAAATCACCTGCATGTTCCTTGAGGATGAAGCTGATTTAATTGTGATCACTGTGACAAAACCAAAATAAAACGTACAGTGCACAGCTTAAATGAGTACACCCTGTCTGAATAAATATAAAATGTATTTTCTTAATGATCACTAATATAATTCATGGAAAGATGGCAAAATTGCAATGTATTAACCATATACTGAATAAAAACAAGAAGTAAATTAGCCAATTTAGTTCAAATGAGGGATTGCAGAAATGAGTACACCCTAGATTTAATTCAGCAAATGTGTAATATTTTAGTACGGAGTATGTCCTCCAGAACTGTAAGTATACTGCTCTGACCCTTCTTGGCACTGAGCATACATGTGACAAATTATCACATCTGTCCTGTTTATCTCCTGGAGGATGACCTCCTTAAATTCTCTGGTCTTTAATGGGGAGTTTTGCTCAACACGTCTCTACAGAATCCCCAACAGCTGCTCAAGAGCATTAAGACTGAGTGAAATACATGTCCACTGAAGGATTTTCACGTCGGAAGAATGCATATCATCATTGTCATGTTGAAAAAATGGCCAATAACACAGGGTATGAGGAGAGAGTGTAGCATCTTCAGTTTCATGTTTTTGTATTACATCACACAGTGGTGTGTGAATTGGTGACGACAATGATAAAACACAACTCCCTCACACCTTCAGCAATCATACATCCCTATATAAGAGCTTTACTACCACTGAACTGGATCCCAGGCACTTCTCACTGTACTCCTCCTCTAGCAACACCAGAACATTTTGGATGTGATTGACTTGAATTGTTTGACTTGGTCTCTTGAGGCCAGAGTATGGATTCCCAGAAGTCTGTATTTTGTAAATATGGGCCTTGGAAGAGGTTAAATGAGTTTATTGTGCTTTGGCTACAGTAAATAATTCTAGTGATGACAACAATCATCCATGTCACTTCTGCAGGCTGTGTCGTACTCTGTGAGATAAACAGTCACTCTTTTCATAGTTTTTGCAGACTCTGGGACACTTGCATGATATTTCTCCTGCTCTTTTTCTAGCAAAAATTCACTTATCACCAAATGAATACTTAAAGACTTGATTATTCCAGGAGTCTTGTCACAAGTCCATTGTTTTTGAATGTCGTGTTACTTCTGCTATATTTTCACACTTCAAACAATAATTTGGTATTCCTCTTGTACCATTGTCCTCTATTATGCTAAGAAATGTCACCTGGCAGTTCTCTCCCAAGAGAATCCATTGTTGCCATCAAGTCAGAGTATGATTCATTAGGCTATATAACACTTTCATGGTGACGTATTGCTGGCACACACATTATCTTTTCCACTCAATTATGTCGTAATACCGAGATGTTGTTTTAATGACATCTTTTCTTGTAAAAACAAGATATGTCATTAAAGCGACATAATTATCTTGTTAAAAACAATTTTTCTCATAATAACAACATATGATGTCAAAAAAAAAACATGTTTTTCCCGTTATAGAAGATATGATTGCATTACATTACGTGAGTGAGCTAAGCCATTGTCTGCGCCGCTGTCGCCACAGTCCTGACATAAAGCAGGATCTGCAGGAGGGATAATAGAAATACACTGCTTTAATGTATTTTCATGTAATGATTTTCATTGTAGAAGGCATGTTTATAAGGATTAATCTCTAATCTGTCTACAATATAGTGCTATCTAATAACTGCACGCATTATTTAAGATGATCAGATCAAAACTGTTATTTTTGAATAATCAGGGCTCTCTGGGCTTGGAGTATTTCTTTATTTGAATCATGAGTGTGAGGTTTTACTTTAGAACTGCATATTTCCCTTGTATAGCACATATCAATATTATGCAATTAGTACTCAAAAACCTTTTTTTTTTTTTTTTTTTTTTTTTTTTGTTTTTTGTTTTGTTTTGTTTTTGACGGAAACAGCATGAAACCTTATGTGTTCATTCATATTCTACATCTGCTTAACTGTAGTCTACATAGTTCACATCACCAATAAAGTGTACTCTGAGGTCTTATATCACTGCATTAGTTCACTGAGGTGCTTTGGAATCCCGGAGTGTGACGTATAAGGGAAACCCCAATATTTACAGCACAGCATCACACAAGCCATGATACAAAGTTAAGGAAACTAAGTAAACTAAGTCAACTTCTTTCGTCGCACCCAAAGAAAAACTGCAGTACTTTACCGCTATAGGACAGGAAGAGTTAAATAAACTCATCACTGTGTCTAAACCAACAACATGCCTATTAGATCCCGTACCCACTAAATTACTGAAAGAATTGTTACCTGTGGCAGAAGAACCGCTTCTCAATATTATCAACTCATCGTTATCTTTAGGTCATGTCCCTAAACCATTCAAGCTGGCGGTTATTAAGCCTCTTATTAAGAAACCACAACTAGACCCTAGTGAACTGGCAAATTATAGACCCATTTCTAATCTTCCATTTATGTCTAAAATTTTAGAGAAAGTTATATCTGCTCAACTGTGCTCATTCTTGCAAAAAAATGATATTTATGAAGAATTTCAGTCAGGTTTCAGGCCCCATCACAGCACAGAAACTGCACTTGTTAAAATCACTAATGACTTGCTTCTTGCATCAGACCAAGGCTGCATCTCATTGCTAGTTTTACTTGATCTTAGTGCTGCGTTCGACACTATAGATCATGACATACTAATAGATCGACTACAAAATTATGCAGGTATCCAAGGGCAGGCTTTAAGATGGTTTAGATCCTACCTGTCTGATCGCTACCACTTTGTTTATTTAAATGGGGAGTCATCTCAGTTATCACCAGTAAAGTATGGAGTGCCACAAGGATCTGTTCTAGGTCCTCTACTATTTTCAATATACTTGCTGCCCCTTGGTAATATTATTAGAAAACACGGGATTAGTTTCCATTGTTATGCTGATGATACTCAACTATATATCTCAACAAGACCAGATGAAACTTCTGAATTATCGAAGTTAACAGAGTGTGTTAAAAATGTAAAAGATTGGATGACCAACAATTTTCTGCTATTAAATTCAGATAAGACAGAAATATTACTTATTGGACCTAAAAACAATACACAGAATCTTTTGACTTACAATTTACAACTAGACGGATGTACTGTTACTTCCACTACAGTCAAAAGCCTGGGTGTTATATTAGACAGCAACTTGTCTTTTGAAAATCATATTTCTCATGTTACAAAAACAGCATTCTTCCATCTTAGAAACATTGCCAAGCTGCGAAACATGTTACCTGTTTCTGATGCAGAAAAGCTAGTTCACGCATTCATGACCTCTAGACTGGACTATTGTAATGCACTACTAGGTGGTTGTCCTGCATCTTCAATAAACAAGCTACAGATAGTCCAAAATGCAGCTGCTAGAGTCCTTACCAGGTCAAGAAAGTATGATCATATTACCCCAATCTTAAAGTCTCTGCACTGGCTACCTATTAGGTTCCGCATCAGCTACAAAATAGCACTACTTACCTATAAGGCACTTAACGGTTTAGCTCCTGCGTACCTAACTAGTATTCTACCACGCTACAATCCATCACGCTCCCTAAGGTCGCAAAACTCTGGACTGTTGGTAGTACCTAGGATAGCAAAGTCCACTAAAGGAGGTAGAGCTTTTTCACATTTGGCACCCAAACTCTGGAACAGCCTTCCTGATAACGTTCGGGGTTCAGACACACTGTCTCTGTTTAAATCTAGATTAAAGACGCATCTTTTTAGCCAAGCATTCAAATAATGCATCTCAAACTTTTCCTGCAGCTATATCTGATCAAATGTTCATTATTAATCTTTTAGCTCTGGTTTAACAAACCTTCCTTTTCTTAGTTTGAACAGCAGCTACGCTAATTATGTTCCTATTTGTTCTCTGTTTTTGCCATGGGATTGACATCCCATGGTAACTAGGAATTCACAAGCTCCAGTGTGGATCCAGAACACTTAAGAAGAGATGATGCCAACCCCACAGAGGACTTCAGATGATGCCAACCCTGAAAACATACAGCACTACCGAATTCTGCTACTAATTTATAGTGTTCTTTGTCTGTTTGATTACGTCATTAATTGATCTTTACCACACATCTCTGCCATATGTGCATCAAGCTACTACTACATATATTGTAAAAATGTCAATTTGGTGTAAAGCTGCTTTGCAACGATATGTATCGTGAAAAGCGCTATACAAATAAATTTGAATTGAATTGAATTGAAGTAACCGAAAGCAATATTTCTTCATCAGATGTAATGTTAGTTGTTTACATCAGCGTTGGGTACAACAGCATTATAATCTTCTTTTGCGTTACAGAAAGCTGTTTACACGTAGTCTACACAGGTAAACGAGTAGCAGCAAAGATGTTAAATTAAATATAAACACATTTTCAGCATTTCCGCATATACATATTGGCCCTGGTAATCATAACTTCTACTTAGCGCTTGCTTCATTTCTGGAAATCAGTTTTTGTGAATGACTGATTTGCGTTACGCTTGCGACACCTGCTAGTGAGCGACTGACAGCAGCTGGTGATCGTGCATCGGTGCTCTACTGCTGTTCCTGCAGCTCCCAGATGTGAAAACTGAATTTTCTGCCGAATTTTAACCACTGAATTTGTGGAAGCGAATTTGTAAAGTGAAATAAAATGGACCGAAATTTGCCTGTCGAATATTATACATTGTGTTTTTAAACAGATTGAATATTTGGGAAGTGAATTCTGGAAGGTGAATTTTCGAATTTTCAGTTATTAAAATGTGTGTGAAATATTTTGAATTGAAATATTCACAGCTTAAATAATAAAACTGTTAAATTTCAGAACCTAAAAATGCAAGCCCTGAAAAAACAAGGCATTAAAATGCAAGCATTGTTAATTCAATGCATTATTTTTTCAGTGCAATTCAACATGCTTTTTTGTTTCAAAGACATTTGTCATTTTCTTACATATTCTCCCCCATAGAAGTCAGATATAGCTTGAAGTGGCTTAACATACCTTAACAATTGGATAACCACATATCTGCCATTTTAGTTGTAATATATCTGCTGTAAATTCTCTCAAAAGCCATTGTGCATTGCATAAGTGTTAAAAAGTGTTGTACTTTATACAATATGTGACTACACCTAGGTATGACCTGCCTAAAAAAAGGTCATGTGAAGAAATGAAGGTGAAAGATAAGTTGCTAACTCCTGATTTCAGTGTTGTTACACCCAACTGAAAAGCCTGTGAAGCAAACTACGAATCAAAACAGCACAACTTCTGAGAGCTCTGAATCTTAACATTAAGGGTAAATCGGGACACAGAAATGTAAATTGGATTATCAGATTCAGTGCGCACTTTTGGCAGGAATATACACATGGATATTGTTGCCTAGGCCATATTTTTATGGGAATAACAAACATCTTTTTTGCACTCAGGTTTCATTCAACTATTGGTGAGTACAGTTCAGTGTGTACTGTAGTCTGTAATGTTGTTCTTTGTTGTTTTGAGTATAGCCACGGGCAGATGTGGCAGTGCCCCACCAAAATATGTATCCACTAAAAATAGGGTTCCCATGGGTCCTTGAAATCCTTGAAAGTTTGTGAATCTGAGAAAAAAAAAAAAAAATCAAGGCCCTAGAAAGTTTTTGAAAATAAACATACATGTATACAGGTCCTTGAAAGTGCCTTCCAAATGAGGACACAACTTGAAATCAGTATTTAAATTATATTTACAAAACTGTTCCGGAACAGTACAACGCAAATATTCGAGTGGGTGCTGCACATTTCAAGGAGAAACATTTTATGTAAACTGCAGACATCTGAAGGTCTGTTAAACCTTAACTAAAAGGTTAAATAAGAAATTTAAAATAAATAAATACATAAAACAATGTGTTTGTATTACTCGCATGTTTTATCTGTCACTTACTTACAAATTTTTCTTTCTTGCTTGCTTAAATTTGAGTTGAGTCTTGGTTCATCCCAAAGCAAGATTTCTACTAATATGCAGTGACTGAGTGACTATTTCCTATTGGCAAAATTAGTTTACTACATCTAAGCTATTTTTTAAAAATGTAATTTTTATATTGAACCAGCATTATACCAAGTCAGTGCTCTCTCAGTGATCAATAAAACTGTCAGTCAAGTAGATAGACAAGCATAATAGTTTTCAGCCTGAAACCTCCTATTGGTGGTTGGTATTGTGGCTTTATTGCATAGATACATTTTTATAAATGGTAACACTTCACAATAAGTTTCATTAGTTAACTAGTGTAGTTAACATGAACTAAGAATGAACAATACTTCTGCAACATATATTAAATGTTAATTTCGATATTTACTTATGCATTATTAAAATCAAAAGTTGTGTTTGCTAACATTGGTTAATGCACTGTGAACTAACATGAACTACTAATGAACAATGCATTTTCATTAACTAACGTTAAAGATTAATAAATACTGTAATAAATGTATTAATTGTTGAATTGTTTAATGTATCGTTTTAATACATATTACGAATACATTAGCTAACATTAACTAATGAAATCTTATTGCATAGTGTTAAAACGTAGATGTATAGGCCTACAGATAATTTAGTATACGTTAATTTGCATCATTGCATGTCATTTTATTATTAACATTTCACCAAAATCAAGTTTAAATGCAAAGTTTTTGCAAATGTTTTTTCGTCATTACCGCAAAGGCAGTACGTGCATCGTACAAGCTACTGTATTTGACTCGACAACAAATGCTAGACTAAAACACTCTTCTCTGCTCCTCAAATACAAAAAAACTTTAGCCTTTATAAATATAGTTTTTCTGGAGTAAAGAAAATGCTGTACTTATTCGATTAACAGTTCTTTGTTTACCAAGTTCAGACTGCAAACCAGCTGAGATGCTCCAACCTGCGCGCCACACTTCATTCACGAGAGAGGCGGAAGGAATAATGAGGTTTGACTGACAGTTTGAGGAGCCAACGGCATTACAAGGTTTAGTGGTGGTGGCACTTTTGCTAATCCAGGATCAGTGATCCTTAGTGGTTATATTCTGAAGCTTGAGCTTCAGAAATGCTTTGGATAGGGTAGCTTTTGTTGACGCTACCGTGCTACTTGATCAAAAAAAAGCTTTGCTACTGAAAAGCTATTTGATTCAGAAAACATTGACGCTACTGAGAACGTCTCGGTTACATCTGTAACCCACGTTCCCTGAAGGAGGGAACGGAGACGTTACGTCATAACTGATGTATTTGGGGTCTCCCTTGGGAGGCCAATCACCTCTGAGCCAACTGGAAAAAGCCAATGAAAATTGGCGAGTAGATTTTGCATGCCAAGCCACTCCCCCGTACATACGGGTATATAAGATGGCGGCGTGCATCCACTCATTCAGATTTAAGCTGAGGAGCTGAGCCAAAACCGAGCCCCCCAGCGCAGTCCCGAATTGTGGCAAGAGGACGTAATGTCTCCGTTCCCTCCTTCAGGGAACGAGGGTTACGGATGTAACCGAGACATTCCCCTTCAGTCGTTTTCTACGACGTTACGTCATAACTGACGTATTTGGGGTCTCCTCTGGAAAACGCCACAATTCTGAACTGCGTTACGTGATTTGAGATACAAATGCTGACAAGCAAGCGAGTCAGAACAGATGAATCTCAACACGTAACCTTCCCAACGCCCTGAAGGCCAGAAACCGGGCCTACCAGGGGTGCCAGGTAACTGAAGCAAGCGTTGGGGGGGGGCGGAGACACTTGATAAGGTCAAGTGGAAGAGGTTGGATAGAAGAGAGAATATGGGGAACTTATAGAAAGATAAGGCCACAACCGGGAGGGGTGAAGGAGCCCCCTACCGGACACAGTCCAGAAACTCCGCACTAATCCGAACTGAGGGGGCCAGGAGGACCCAGAGTTCACATAAGGGAACAACTGGGAATAGCGCACGGATCCAGTAGGAATGGCGCAGCAAGCCGACACCGAGCCGTCCACCCGCAAATTACCTGATGTTACCTAACACACGGGAGGAAACCGGCTCAACGCGGGGGTTGTAAATCTGCAAGGTGTTTGGTGTCGCCCAGCCCGCAGCTCTACAGATGTCTGCTAGAGAGGCGCCGTGCACCAACGCATAGGAGGAGGCGACACTCCGGTGGAGTGGGCTCGAACTCCCAGGGGGCACGGCTCACCCTGACACTGGTAAGCCAGGGTGATGGCATCAACCACCCAATGAGCCAACCTCTGCTCGGAGACAGTATTCCCCATCTGCTGCCCTCCAAGCAAACAAAGAGCTGCTCGGAGCGCCTGAAGCTCCGGGTGTGGTTCGTGCGCAGGGCACAAACGGGACACAGCAACGACAAGGCCGGGTCTGCCTCCTCCGAGGGCAGAGCTTGCAGGCTCACCACCTGATCCCTAAAGGGAGTGGTGGGAACCTTGGGCACATAACCAGGCGGGGGTCTCAAGGTCACGTGAGAATCAGCCGGACCAAACTCAAGGCACGACTCGCTGACTGAGAAGGCGTGCAGGTCCCCCACCCTCTTGATAGACGTGAGCGCGATCAGGAGCGATGTCTTAAAAGACAGATATTTCAGCTCGACTGATGCAAGCGGCGCAAGCGGCTCAAGGGGGGCCCTCCGAAGGCCTAATAGCACAACGGAGAGATCCCAAGAGGGGATGAGGTGCGAGCGAGGGGTGATTTAGCTTCCTAGCACCTCTCAGGAACCTGGCGATCAGGTGATGCTTCCCAAGGGACAGGCCATCGACCGCATCATGGTATGCAGCGATGGCCGCCCCCTATGCTTTTAAAGTGGAGGGGGACAGCCTCCGCTCCAACTTATCTTGAAGAAAGGAGAGCACCACACCGACCGAGCATCTCTGTGGGTCCTCCCAGCGGGAGGAACACCAATCAGCGAACAGACCCCACTTCAGGGCATAGGCCTGCCTGGTACAGGGGACTCTAGCCTGAGTGATGGTATTAATCACGGCCTGGGGAAGGCCAGTGATGTCTGCCGAGTCCCGTCCAGAAGCCACACATGGAGGTTCCAGAGGTCGGGATGCGGGTGCCGGATTGTGCCCATCCCCTGAAAAAGAAGGTCCTACCTCAGGGGAATCTTCCAGGGAGGGGCTGTCGTGAGGAGCATAGGGTCGGCAAACCAGGTCAGGGTGGGCCAGTAAGGCGCAACCAACAAGACCTGCTCCTCGTCCTCCCTGATCTTGCACAGAGTCTGTGCAAGGAGGCTCACTGGGGAAAGGCGTACTTGGTGAGACCCCGGGGCCAGCTGTGTGCCAGCGCGTCCCCGCCGGGGGGGCCTCGGACAGGGCATAAAACAGCCGGAAGTGGGAGGATTCCGGGGAGGCGAACAGGTCCACCTGAGCCTCTCCGAATCAACTCCAAATTAGCTGGACCACCTGGGGGTGGAGTCGCCATTCTCCGGGACGAGTGAGCTGTCGTGAAAGCGCATCGGCTGCACGATTCAGTTCCCCCAGGATGTGAACGGCCCGCAACGATCTGAGCCGCGTCTGACTCTGACTCCACAGGAGGAGATGACGGGCGAGTTGCGACATGCGACGGCAGCGCAAACCACCCTGCCGGTTAATATACGCTTCCGTCGGAACATTGTCTGTTCGAATCAGCACATGCAGCATCGGAAGAAACCGACGCAGCGCTAGAAGCACTGCGAGCAACTCGAGGCAATTGATTTGCCACTGCAGTCGAGGTCCCAACCAGGAGCCCAAAGCTGTCTGCCCATTGCAAACGGCACCCCAGCCTGTCTTAGGAGGCATCTGTAACCATGTGCCTCGACACCTGACCCAAGGCCTCATATGGAGCAGTCCGAGCAGCGTAACTGCGGCTGCAGCTGCCATATGCCCCAGGAGCCTCTGAAACAGTTTGAGAGGAACCGCTGTCCGGTGTCTGAAGGTTCAGACAACTCAGCACAAGCCAGGAGGGAACACGGGCAGCCCACCAGGTGGCGGCGTACTGCGTGCACGAATGCACCACAACCGCACACTCCACCAGAGGGTGTCAACGTGCTCCACGCCACCCCCACCACGTGCAGGGTGGAGGTGGCATGGCCTGCAGTTACTGTGAGCCCCGCTTTAAGTCAAGGCTGGCAGCACTAACAAGCCAAGAGGAAACACGGACCACCCACCAGGTGGCGGCGTATTGCGTGCACGAGCGCACCGCAATTGCACACTCCACCAGAGGGCGTCAACGTGCTTCCCGCCACCCCCACCCGCGAAGAGGGCGCAGGAAAAGCCAAACACGTAGTTAAGCTCTTTCTGAATCTCTGGGAAGAAAGCCGTGTTCGTCGCTGAGAACCAATCGTCAGACCGCGAACGACCAGGGGAGGCGGGAATCCGACCCCCGGCCTGGTCGCCTCGGCAGCCCGGAGGAACACGGCAGTCAACCTAGCCTGGGACTCGGTAGAATCCCCGGAGTCAGAAGACGAACCGCTCCACTGATGTGACGATAGACATCTTAACGACCTCCTGAGCACTAAATGTGACACAGGGCTCGTGGTAAGACGAACCGGCATCAGCATTCAGAACTCGACGGTAATACGCTAAGAGGAGCCGGTCCTCCGCGGGGATTCACCCGACGGCAAAACCCGGACTATAACCCTCAGGTCCCCCATGCTTCTACCCAATGCAGCCTCGGGAGTCAGCGACCCGCGAGGCCGGAAAGGTAGAGCGCAAAGGCAGCCTACAAAACAAATGTAAGCAATGACCAAGCATAATGACCAAGAGCCTTGCTTGCTGCACAAAACTGGAACAAAGTCCGCAAGTGCAGCTAACTGGTAAAGGTATGTGGGCACAAATAAAATTGAGCCAGACATCTTTTCTTACTGAATGAAAGCTGCAATAGCCTGCTCAATTGTTTCTCCTTCAAGCCACATCTTTGGAGATAGACACTGGCTTCTGGGTGAGACTTTGGACCAGTCATCAATGGTACTTTCGGTAGACAGGCTATCTATTTTTGAAAACTGGTGAGTGTAGTCATCTTTTCTAGCACCAGGCTTAGACAGATCAATTACATAATTACTGTCATTGTGCTCTGTGTCCCCTTCCTTTTCAGGATCCACAGAAAGGGGCAGAATGTTACAAACAGAATAGTCAGATTTTGAACACCCGAACAGGTGAGTGTCAGACTGTGGTGGCACCTTAGAAGCATCCATTACATCATAGGTGTCACTGTTCTTTTTATCACCTGCTTTTCAGGATCCATAGAAAGTAATGGAATGTTGTCCACCAAAGAGTCAGGCATAGAGGAGAGAAAGGAATCTGGAGCCAGATTGACCAAATAATCATAGTCTTTGGTTTGTGCTTTTTTCCCATCCAGATTTTCTCATTGCCTCTCCCTCTCTTTATCATCACTGAGAGGCTGTATGTTTGTTTAGTTAAATAAAGCCCAGTAGCCATTTCAACTGCAAGTATGTGGTAGCATTTTTCAGTGCTGGGACAAGAGCATAATGCACCATTTATGGTATTCCTAACAGCATGAACCGTTTCATTTGAGGGACTTTTTACAACAAAAACTCACAGTGATGTATTCAGACTTACAAGACCCATTTCGTTGACTCTTTTTGTTTGGCCAAGGATGTCTGAGATGAGATGTCTGACAGTTTAGCTCCAACTTTACATGGTTCATTTTCTATGGCGGACTTGACCCTTCTGATAATGTCTTCCAAATGAAGAAAATAGGGCAAATCTTTCACTGCTGAACATTGATTTTGCTTGGCTTTATAATTGCCCAAGCCACATTTTGCTCTTTGAAATTCAAAGAGAAAATATGACATGTAGTACAGTGAGATTACCATGGCGTCCTCTGGAACTCCCCACCATTCATTTTGGTTTTATATAATTTCGTTGATGCTCTCACTTACATTGTTTGTTGGAGTTTTGTCTTTGAATGCAATAAACTGTTTTGTGTAATATGCAGCTATGTTTTCACAAAAATCTGTTTTTAGATGCTGGTCAAAGTAGCACAGGAATTCCTCTGACCATCCTTGGGCAAATGCATGGAAACAAGCCTCAAATTCACCTGGAGAGGTGGAATCAATCAGATGTTCAGCATGGTCTTTCAGTACCTTTATATCATTCACCCTTATACTCCTTCAGTGTTTGTTTTTGCATTAAAGCCATTTTGCTGCAAATTCACCAGCATCAATGCAATGTTCATGTGTGTACTATGCAGCTTTGGTATGTTTTGTAACCTCTTTTTTACTTAACCCTAGGGGCTAATTTACTTTTTTCTCTAACAAGGATCCTGGATTCCCAGCAGTTAGTGAATTAGGCCAGTACTTTTTTTTTTTGTTTGTTTGCTTCTTTTAAATAAAAGATATAAACCTCTTTTGTAGTCCCAGAACAGTTCTTGTTCGTTCCCACTTATTACACTTTCCAATGCTTTAGCGTTGTTCATTTCAGAATACTATAACTTAAGCAAAATATATAATGTCAATTTAGAACTCTATTCTAGTAAAAGTGAGAAGGGAACGAGGCACTGCGTCATCTAGAGGTCACTAGGGGAACGCCTTCAGCGTGACTCATATCTGAAGCTTACATCCAAAAACTATGACGTCATTTCTGGCACGACTCGTCGCCACTGGCGCGTCACTACCAGCACAACCACAGTATAAAAGGACGCTGGTATAACACGACATCCACTACTTCGTCTGAAGTTCATGTTCGAAACATGGCAAGGTTTCTAGAGGACGTAGTGTCTCGTTCCCTTCTCAGGGAACCATGGTTGCATGCGCAACCTGAGACGTTCCCTTTTGAGGGAACACCGAACTGAGTCCTCTAGAGGTCGCTAGGGGAACGATATACCCACGCTGCCATGCTGAGGGGAGTGCATGCCAATCACCAAGATGAGCACTAAGTACCAACTCCACCCAGGTGAGGAAGCTGCCCCCAAATGACGTCCAGGCGGCTGTCAGTGACCTATTCCTTTCGGCCAAAGGCCTGAGCTGCATACCCGAGACTTATCTGTTAGGGGTCAGATATCCCGGCCCCAGGGTAGAACTCAAAGGCTTGGAAAGAGGATACAGCCAAGCGTCTAGGGAAAAACTAGACCCTGGCCTGTCACTCGGAGTTGCTGTTAAAACCACATAGCATAGCTAAACAGGTTCTGAGCAGCAGCACCCCGTTTCAGGAGGGTATAATCAAGGATACATACATAAAGTGGGGCCTAAGGCAAAGTCGTAACCCTTACCACATAGCAGGGGTGGCGAACATCGGCCCTGGAGAGCCGCAGTCCTGCAGAGTTTTGCTTTAACCCTAATCAAACACAATTGAACAACCTAATCAAAATTTGAAGCGTTACTAGGTAGCTACAAGCAGGTGAGTTTTTATTTAGGTTGGAGCTGAACTTTGCAGGGCTGCGGCTCTCCTGGACTGGAGTTTGCCACCCCTGCCATATAGGATTTTTAGTAAGAACGCAAAATGCTTAGTGTGCGTGCTTACCAGAATATGGATTTAAAGAAACGCACAGAGACTAGTGTGTGCACTTATTATAACATGGATTAGAAGAGTATCATTCTAGGTAGCTATCCTAGACATCCTATGTGCATACAGTGAGGGTCCTGCTGTACTTGCAGTGGGAGCAGCGTAAAAGGTGGAGGACAAAGAAGGGCCTGACCCCTGACGTTGCTGCATGGTGGATTCCAGAGAGCAGACAACCCAATTCTCCGGGTGAGAGAGAAACTCAGGCGTTTCTGGAAGGGAGCGGCATGCTCATAGATGACCCTCTGTTAGCTCAACCAAGAAAGCATCCCACCAAAGAGGGAGACAGTGGGCCAACAACCTGGCAAGACTGCTAGCTTCTGAGCGTGGAGGTGCAACTTTAAATAATTGGTTCCTTAAAGAGAGGAACTCAGATGTTCGGATGGGAGCGGCGTGCTCATATGTGACCCTCTAACATGAGGGGAGCAACGCTAAGCTCAACAGCTAATAGGCAATACATGTGGCCAATTATCTGATGTAGTTGCTACAGAGCTCAAATGGGGGCTTGTCTCTTGATGAGAGAGAAAAACCACATCTAACCAGCACATAGTGGTTAATGGCCCAGGGAGGGGCCTGCCATATCCTGAAGGCAGACCAAAGAGGGCCTCAGAAATGGGATCCGGCTTAAAAGGGGGTTGCATATGCGGTAGTGGTGTTCTCAGTCCCCAGCTTGAGGCAGGCATTTCATAGCTCAAACTGGGAGCAAAAGGTCTCATAGCTTACCCTCGTATTAGAAGGGAGCAGTTCCTAGCTCGACCATAAGGTAGCCCAAATCAGACAGGGCCAGGAAAGGCCCAGCAAAGAGAGCTGTTTCCGCCACACAGAATATGCAGAGCTATATCAGTCAGAAAGGGTTTCCTCAGAAACACTGCTCACTTGTACCTCAGTGGAAGGTAGTGTTCTCAAGCCCACTCCTCAGAGAGGTGACATGCTGGTTTGACGATAAGAGCAGTGTGACAGGGAGGTCCAGGTTTGTTTTGTCTGACAAACTGCAGAGAGGAGTGAAGGAGTGGGGCTGCTCAATGCCTCAGAATATTGGATGAAGGTTGTGTGGATGTTACTCAACCAGAAAAAAGAGTGTCAGACTGGATCCAGCATTGAGGGGTGAGGTCGTCACCACAGTCAGTCAAGAGCAGAGAGGGATTGTAAAGATCCTTTCCTTGAAATAAAGTCAGAGACATAACAACCGACAGGCAGGTCCCAGAAAAAGCACTGCAAAGAAAGCCAGTAACTAAATGCGCACAACCTTAAGCTAGAAGAATAAATGGATCATACTCACCCAACATGGCTTCTGCGCAAGACTCAAATCCATGGATATACAGCGGAGTCCAAAGGAGCAGCTCTTTGTTTGCTTTGGAGGCCGCCAAAAAGGATTGCCGGTCTCAAAGCAACAACTTTCCCGCAGGATAGTTGATGCTATAGCCTTGCCGTATGCCGCAGTAGGCTTACAATGCCCGATGGGAGTAAGGGCCCCCAAAAGAGGAATGGCCTCCTCCTGGGCATGGTCTAGCGGGATTTCCGCCGGCTGGTCATCGCCATCTTCCTTTGCCAGATTTTATAACTTGGACGTCCCCGCCCTTCAAGCGCGGGTTCTCTCTGTTTAACCCTTAAAGATCTAGGACATTTTCGGGGCACCTGACACGCCTGCACTTTTCTTTGTTTTTTCAGACCTATTCTAGTAAAAAAAAAAGAGGTCTACTTAGTTTATTGACAATATAGATATGTTCAAAAATGTTTATGAAGTGAAGTAAATGGAAATAATAATAGTAATAAGAAAACACAAGTAAAAAAAATACATAAATAAAAGGTGAGTTTTTTTTTTTTCCAGAGAAATCTATTTTCAGAGTATGAACAACAAACGCAAGCAGTGCAGCAAGTAGTGAAAACAACTGCACAAATGGTCTTGCGCAACAAATATACAAACAGTGCAAATGATTCACAAACTACACACAAAATAAGAGAAAATATACAGAGTGCAACAGAAAAATAGTGCAAATGATCTTTATAAACTACAGGGTGGGCCATTTATATGGATACATCACACATCAAACTTATTGGGAATTTCACAAGAAAAACAATGGTGTGCTTGGTTTAACGTAACTTTATTCTTTCATGAGTTATTTACAAGTTTCTGACCACTTATAATGTGCCACAAACAGGACATTAATATCACCAACCATTCCCATTTTATTAAGGTGTATCCATATAAATGGCCCACCCTGTATATGAGAAGAATTACAATAATATAACAGTCAAATGGATCGATCCACTGGCTGTATTCGTGTGTTACCGGGACAGCGCATAGCGAAGTGAAAACAAATTCCAGCTATTTATCGGATATGTACTGCTGTTTCATGCTTGCTTTTGTTTTGTTTTGTGTCAGAGTGCTCTGTCGTGTTTTTCTATTCTTTTTCAGAGAGTGCTGTCATGCAAATATGCTATTTTGTGTTTGTTTTCATGCACGCATGACGTACTTTACTTTCACTTTGAGTTTGTTCAAATTTCCAAAGAAACATGCTAATTGGTGGTTCAAAGTCAAAAAAATATGTTTATTGGTTGAAAAGATGACAGTTTGAACCAATCTGGGCACGGGGGTGGGACTAAGCATCAACAATCGTTCCTGCTTGGCTGAGAGGAACGAAATGCATTGGTTTCCTCTGACGAATCAATGCGATCAAAATGTGATGACGTGATCACGTTCACTACGGAGCCTCTGAATATCCAATTGATACAGGAAAAAAGCGGAGGATCTCAGCTTTGCCGTACTTTTTGAATCATTCAGATTGGACAAGCAGTTCAAAAGTTATTAGATATTTAATAACAATAGTTATTTTTAGCCGCGGGCGGCTGTCTCGGTCTTTGAGGGTTAACTATCTACTCTTTCCCCTTGGGTGAAGAGGGTTGTGTTTGTTCCCTGCCAGAGGGCTGGGTCATGTTATGCTCATGTCTTTTGGAAGGCCCTTTTTAGTGCTTTGGGACTGGGCTCGCAGAGTAGATGGTTCTTCATCTGCTTCGGTGCGCGGCGTGATTGGATACGTTCCCCAAAGTGGTCTACGCAATGAGAGAGACCGTTTGAATAGGAACGCTCTGGTTACTGACGTAACCTCGGTTCCCTGAGATAAGGGAACGAGTGTTGCGTCGCTAGCCACGCTATGGCTACATGCGAATCGATGACTGTCACTTCAGTTGAATGATTCATCGTCAGGTCAGCTCCGCCCTTTCTGGCAGGCTAAACTGCCATTGGTTTGTGCAGCTACACAAACGTGAACAAATCAGGCTTCAGTACAGAGTAAAACAGGAGTTATCCCCCAAAGCGGTCTACGCAATGCTCATTCCCTTATCTCAGGGAACCAAGGTTACATCAGTAACCGGAGCATTATGTTGTTTATGTGTGATGTTAAAAACCATGGGACAGATGAAAGAGAAGGCCTGCTTCTAAAATGTTAATTTTCTTCCGGGTTTTCTGCACCTGTTGATACAAATAAATGTCTTTTTGTGCATCTGCAAAAACATTTAAGAAAAAAAAACTTAAATAGCGGCGGAAACCTCACTGCAAGATGTGGAAAGAGCGCGAACACTGGAGAGTGTCTGCTCTCAATTGTCGAATGATAACAAGGCCCTAATGACCAAACTGGATGAACTTGAAGGCCAAACTCGCCATTAGAATCTCAGAGTCAGTGGAATTCCAGAAGGACTGGAGGAGGCTCAAGTCACTAAATTCATGGAAACATGAATTTAATGGAAACTTTCGCGAAACAGACGGTATTGAAATGTCCGAGATTTCACCCCTGCTGGATAGAGCTCATCGCATACCTGCGCCAAGGCCACCAACTTCGGCACAACCGAGAACCAATGGTAGTCCGAGTACATCACTTCCAAGTTAAGCGACGCATTCTTCAGTTCGCAAGAGAAAAATCCTTTTTTTGTGGAAACAAGGTTTACATCTTCCCAGACTTCACTCAAGAGGTTGTTAAAAGAAGGATGGCTTTTGCTGAAGTGAAGAAGCTACTGTGTAATGCAGCTGTCAAGTACGGGCTGTTTCCAGCATGACTCCAGGTGACGTTTCAGGACCAGCGCTTTACTTTCGACTCCCCAGGAGAAGCAATGGAGTTCTATTGTGAAAGATATCAGCAACTCTGACTCATGATGAAGTCTGTACACAAGACCTCAGTTACGTAACTTGTGTAAGTTGATAAATGCAGTTTGGTTAACTCTGCCACATATGTAGATATTTCATGCGTGTACATATACCTGTGTATATTATTGTCCTGTTTTTTGTGTGACTTTTTTATTTTAATACTGCTTGGCAGTTTGTTGTTTTTGTATTAACATATGGAGCAAGGTGATTTGAAAATGCGAACAGTATGCGTTGGGTCGATGGACATGTTTGGTACAAAGTCCAAGGGGGGTAGGGGGATGGCGAGGTGTTTCTTTGGGTTGTTAGTTTTATATATTCTGTTTTATGGTTACTCACTATTGCAAGGGTCATATTACACTTATTGTCCTGATATGTATATATTTGCATTCTGTCACCATTATATATATTTGCATTCTTTCAATGAGAACAGTTTCTTTGTTTTTGATTAGTCAATGTCAGGTAAAGCATCTATAAAAATATGTTCATGGAATGTACATTGCATCCATAGTCCTGTAAAGAGAAAACAAATCTTATCTTTTTTTTTAAAAAAGGAAAAAAGTTCACTTAGCTTTCCTCCAGGAGATGCATTTAAAATAATTGGAGCATCTGAAGTTAAAACAAGATTGGGTGGCCCAAGTTTTTCATGCGTTCTTTAGTAGTAGGTGTAGAGGAGTGGCAATATTAGTTCATAAGCATTTGCCTTTGTCACAGGTTGAAATTCAAAGAGATAATGCAGGGAGGTATGTAATGATTAGGGGCATCTTGTATCTTGTAAGTCTCCTATCTGAGGCTGCGTTCGAAACTGCATACTCAATGAGTAGGTACTTAATTTCAATAAGTACTTACTTAACGAGCGCTGAAAGAGTACGTACTTTACAGCCAAATCTCGTTGAGTATGAATGTAATTTGGACGTCATCCGCCATGTTTACGTGATCATGTGATCTACGAGCTCATAACAAGCGCAACAATTTAAAAGATACCAGCGGCAGGTTTGATCTGTCCGTGAATATTTTGATGTTGATAATTTGCTAATTTTGTGGTCTTGTTAAATAAACAGTTTTACATTTTATTGTGATTGTAGTATAACCAATTTTTTTAAATTGTATAAGAACTTATAAGATGAAATCGTTCTCTTTAATATGTAGTTAATTTCTTCATTTTATGTGTAAAATTGGCTTAAGTGGTTTAAATCTCCACTGTTTTCTTTTCTTTTTTTCTTGTTGAATTTAACTTTCGTTTTATCCACCAGGCTTCTAAAAAAGCACCGTGGTGAATTATTTAGATATTTAACCTTGTTATTATGTTGTTGTTGTTTTTTTTCTGTGTATATAATGTCATACCATGATGAATGCATGATGTTTGTTTTCTGTTTTTTTTTGTCATTACAGTTGTCCATTGTTAGGTACAACCATATTTCCAGATCTTATATGTAATTATAAGCAATAATAATAACTAGATAAAAAAGTTTGTCAAGACAAACTTTAAGTTGGCTTGAGAAAGCCGGACCAGAAAGTTTGAAAAGTTTAAAAAGTCTGAAAAGTTTGAAAAGTTTAAAAAGTTTGAAAAGTTTGAAAAGTTAAGAAGTTTGAAAAGTTTAAATAGTTTAAGAAGTTTTAAGTTTGGATGGTTTTCAGTCTGATATATTTAGAAGTTTTAAAGTTTGAATGTAGTCTGTCAGATAAATAGATAGATAGTATTGGTCAGATTGTCAATCGACGGAAAGATAGATAGAGGATTCTAACATTATTACCAAGTTACTAGCATGTTGCTAGCATGTTTCTAGCATGACTAGCATTTCACTAGCATGTTTCTAACATGATTAGCATGTCGTTAGCATGTTCCTAGCATGACTAGCAAAGTTGCTAGCATGTTTCTAACATGATTAGCAAAGTTGCTAGCATGTTTCTAGCATGACTAGCATGTCACTAGCATGTTTCTAACATGATTAGCATGTCGCTAGCATGTTTCTAACATGATTAGCATGTCGCTAGCATGTTTCTAGCATGATTAGCAAAGTTGCTAGCATGTTTCTAACATGATTAGCATGTCGCTAGCATGTCTCTAGCATGTCTCTAGCATGACTAGCATGTCACTAGCATGTTTCTAAAGTGATTAGCATGTCGCTAGCATGTTTCTAACATGACTAGCATGTCGCTAGCATGTTTTTAACATGATTAGCATGTCGCTAGCATGTCGTTAGCATGTCTCTAGCATGATTAGCATGTCGCTAGCATGTTTCTAGCATGATTAGCATGTTTTTTAGCATTACTAGCATGTCGCTAGCATGTTTTTTTAGCATTACTAGCATGTCGCTAGCATGTTTCTAACATGATTAGCATGTCGCTAGCATGTCGCTAGCATGATTAGCATGTCACTAGCATGTTTCTACCATGATATGTCTCTAGCA
>NW_026129443.1:0-55028 GCF_022985175.1 Labeo rohita | reverse complement strand
CCTGTTTATGCCAATACCGCCATGTTGTCATCAAATGGAGCTGCCACCCAGAATCGCAAAGAACCCCTCTATTATGCCTCCATTGACTTCACAAAGATGCCACCACCAGAGTCAGATGAGATCAGGGGCGTCTCCTCATTGACAAAAGACTACGCTGTGGTCCGATGTTATCCTGGTGGAGTATCAGAGGAAGAGAGCTCAACAGGAAGTGATCAGCCCAACAGCAGCGTCTCAGCTGTGATGAAGTCTGAGGAAAATCAAACCATACTAGAGCAGGAGGCAAAGATCGAAGAAGTTTTCTCCCAGCCATCAGAAGATACAACGTATGAAAGTATCACCATTTGAGCTAGAATTGCTCACACAAGCATATTTTCCCATGTATTACAATAAGTGTTGACTGGAGCTTTCAAGCCTGAAACAGAAGCTAAAATAACTGTAAAAGTAAAAAAGGGATCAACTTATGGGTTATGTATATACAGTCATACAGTAACATTTTAGTGTGGACAAAAGATTGCCATCTTGGTTGTTTAAGGAATATTTCAAGTTCCTCCCTTGTTTTCTTAAAAAAAAAAGAAGGTTATAGTGAGACATTTGTAATGGAAGTGTTTGGTAAAAGTTTTGAAGAAGCAAAGTAAATTGCGAATGAAATGATGGTATTTCGTCCACCAGGAACCAACTGGATCATTGTTGTTTCCTAATCTCATCTGCAAGTGACAGGTCGCTGCAACGTCACTGCAGCAAAGTTGTAAAATGCTTACAAAATCACAAATCATGCAAAATATATGCATAGTCTTTACATTTTGTGGCTATACTCTTGAAACTGTATTTTAATGTTTACAGTTTGACCTCATTTACTTTGAGGTACTTACTAGCGTAAGTACCACACTGTAACCCATGCTTTTATTATTATTATTATTTTAAATTCATTTTAATTCATGTGTGAAAATGATTTTAAAACGCTTAAATGAAACTTTACTGTTTATATGCTTTAAGGCTTTATTTAAAAAAATAAAATAAAATAATAATTATATTTGCATGGTATATTTACATGGCATATAATCCATATCTGATTAGACTGTATCAAAACCTTTGATGTCAGGCAAACTTATAAACTTATGCATAACATTTCATTTCTGAAGCAACATTAGTCTAAAATAAAATTCTATTATTCATTTTTTAAGCCATCTCTGCATTTGTCATTTCATTTATTTATTGCACTCCATTGTCAGATGAGGGTGTAGCTACTGTTATGTATTTCCTTAGTGTGAACAACCTCATAGCCTGCCTACAGTCTCACTTGCAGGGACGGATTATGACTTGGTTGAAATTGTTTCTTTTATATATTTAAATTTATGTTTATATTGGAATATTTCTTAACGTATTAAATATCTCCATTCTCAAATATAAGTACGTGCATTTTGCACCTTTATAGATCATGTTGGTTGGTCTATAATGGGCGATGGGTGTTATGTTCGAGCGGCTGCATCATCATCAGGGAATGAGGAAGAGACAATTTTAAGGACTCGCAGAAACATCGTAATATCAAGAAGACGATATTTATTAACAGACTGAACACAAAAGAAACTTCTTGTCTTCAATTAGCTCACAGTAAAGTAAACATTCCTCGGGGGTGCTGTAGTGCTTAATTAACCCTTTTTAATACACTATATTTTCCTCCCCTGAAAATTAACGCTTCTTCCAATCACACAAGATCCATCCATTTAGAAATCACATTTTGTTCACTTCTCTAACCAAAAACAAAAAATCAAAATCAACACACCTTTACACCATATCGAACAGTGTTTTACAGATTTAATCTCTGTGGGGCCCTTTTTACCCGGAAAGGCCTAGTATAAACAGAACCTTGAGATACTTCTGGTACCTCTGCTGAATTTTCAGTCACACTTAACCCCTTTTCAGAAGTGTCACACAAGTTTTTAGCCGACAGTGCTTCCACCTCCTGCTCGGCCACCTTTAATTGTGTTGCTCTCATCTGTTCTACATGCTTTTTGTAGGCCTTGCCTTCTACCCAGACCAGGTACGTAACCAGACCTAACGATCTCTCAATTTCTCCTAACTTCCACTTTTCTTCCCCTCCCCTGAATTGCTTCACAAGTACCTTCTGCTGTGGGTAAAATGCTCTCACACGAGCAGAACTTGTTGTCTGCACTTGCTGCTTTTCTTGCATTTGAGAAGAGAACCGTGGCTGTATCTGAGACAGCCTCGTTCTAATCTTTCTTTTCAGAAACAATTCAGACAGAGGTTTTTCCGTCACTGTCAAAGGAGCATTTCTGTAACTGAACAAAAATCTGTCAATGCAACACTGAAGTGTAATGTCCAAATCCTTGTTTGTCCAATGACTGTTTAAAGGTTTGAACCAACCTTTCCACCAACCCATTTGAGGCTGGATGGTAAGATGCTGATTTGACATGTTTTACTCCATTATTTTCCAAAAAGGTTTCAAACTCCCTGGACACAAATTGAGGTCCATTATCTGAAACGATTACTTTAGGTAATCCATAGCTAGCAAACATACTGCGCATAACCTCAACAGTTGCTTTAGCAGTGGTAGTGGTCATCAGCTTGATTTCTGACCAACGAGAATAGGCATCCATAGCTAAGAGAAATTGATGCTTTCCCTTTTCACAAAAATCAACATGAACTCTCTCCCATGGATGTTCCAGGCCATTTCCAGGGGTGCACAGACACAACATTAGGCTGTTTTTGGTTTAATGCACATACTCTGCATTGGCTAATCATGTTTTTGATGTCTTCGTCTAATTTAGGCCACCAAAAATGACTACGGGCTACTGCCTTACTCTTGACCATCCTAGATGTGACTCATGTAGTTCTTTTAAGAGTTGTGGTCATAGTGAGTCTGGTACAATTACCCATAAACCCCACAACAGACAATCATTCTCAATTGTGAGCTCTTGACGTCTATACCAATATGGTTTCAGTTTCTCATCTGCCATAAATTTTGGCCAACCCTTCAATGTGAACAGTTTCACTTTCCTCAGAACTTCATCTTTTTCAGTTTCAATTTTAATGTCTTTTTCAGCTATAGGAATTGCCTCGATAAATGAGACTTTAAATTCTGTATTACACTTTTGACCAGTCTCATGTACAGGCAATCGCGAAAGCCCGTCGGCATTTGCGTGCTCTGCAGAAGATTTATATCTAATGTCATATTGGTATGCCGCCAAAAGCAATGCCCATCTTTGCAACCACGCAGCTGCTAAAGCTGGCACTCCCGTTTTTGGTCCCAAAATCTTAACCAAAGGCTGATGGTCCATAATGAGCAAAAATTTTCGGCCGTACAAATAGTCTCTAAACTTTTGCACGCCAAAAATGATGCCCAAGGCTTCTTTTTCAATTTGGGAATAGTTCAATTCTGACTTGCTCAGAGTGCGAGAAGCATATGCAATGGGTTTTTCCGAACCATCAGACATTTGATGAGAAATCACTGCCCCTACTCCATATGCAGATGCATTGCACGCTAGCAAGCAATATGGGTAACTGAGGGTCAAAATGCGTCAGCACCTTTAAAGAAGACAAAAGCTTTTTAGCTTCTTCAAACGATGCTTGACATGCCTCTGACCATTGCCAAGACCGATCCTTGTGTAATAGTTCCGTCATCGGTTTAATTACAGTCGACAAGTTTTCCAAGAATTTTCCATAGTACGAGAGTAAAGCTAAAAAAGGTCTAAGCTCAGTCACGTTTTTGGGTGCGGGGGCGTTTTCAACAGCCTCAGCCTTTTCCGGTACTGGGTGCACACCTTCCTGATCAATTTGGTGCCCCAAATAGGTTACATGAGGTTGACAGAACACACATTTGTCCCTATTCACTCTAATCCCTCTTTCTTGTAACCTTCGAAACACCTGTCCAACATTTTCCCAATGTTCACTTTCGTTTTTACCAGTGATCAGAATGTTATCCAAATAACAGACTACATTTGACAGGCCTTGTAATGTCTGATCCATTATACGTTGAAAGATTGCAGGTGCGCTAGACACACCACAGGGCAACCGATTCATGTGGTATAATCCTTTTTGAGTGTTAATAGTCAGATAAGGCTTAGATTCTGGGTCTAACTCTACCTGCTGGTAAGCCTGAGTTAAGTCTAGCTTGGTAAAATGTTGCCCGCCAGCCAACGATGCAAACAGATCTTGAGGTTTTGGCAAGGGATATTTGTCAACAGCTAACCACGGGTTGATCGTGACCTTGTAATCGCCACAAATGCCTACCTCTCCATTTGTTTTTGGTATACACACGATTGGTGCCGCCCATTCACTGTACTCAACAGGTGTAATTACACCCTGCTTCTCTAACAGTTGTAACTGTTTATCAACAGCTTCTCTCACGGCATATGGCACCGTTCTACTCTTGCAAAACTTTGGAACAGCATTTTCAGCGACTTGCAAATTGTACACCTGAAATTACCCCTTTTTTTAAATTAAACACATTGGAGTATTTCTCTGTAAGCTCACTTACTGGGTTAGCTACATGGTTCACTCTAGACCAGTCTAGATGTAAGTGCTGAATCCAGTTTCTACCCATGAGGCTAGGCCCCTTACCCTTAGACACCAGTAAAACCAGGGTTTTTGTCTGTTTTCTGCATTTCACAGTAACCTGAACCTGACCCAACAGTGGAATTTGCTCTGAAGAGTAACGTTATGTCCTCAAAGTTACTTAACATGGCTGAAGTTTACATCTTTTGAACCTCTTTCTGTACAACGTCTCAGAAATGATGGACATGGCTGCACCTGTATCAACCTCCATCTTTACCTTAACACCATTACATCTGATCATTACCATGTAGGGATTTACACATTCACTGTTCCCCTTTATTACACGGCTCTCTGGAATGCTTGATTCTGATTGGTCAGTTGAGACATTTGCAGGTTCGTTCTTTTCAAATAATAACCGCTCCAAAGTAATAACGCATAGCCGGTACTACTTGTATGTTTGAAATCCCTCCGCGCCAACAAAGATTACCGTTTGGCGCCATCTTGTGAGAAACACTGGACAACCACAATTAACAATGGAAAAATTCGACATTAATTTTAACATGTACGGTAAAAACAAAACGTTTGAACAGTGGATAGATTCGGACGAATCAAATGACTCCCCAATTAAGACGAAAAAACGAAAATTGAACTACGAAGAACAAACAACGACAAGACACAGAGAGCTTACTGAGACTGAACTTGACAAAATAGAGCATGACAGCTACGAAGCCAACACACAAAAAAATACAGAATGGGCAATAAAACTTCTCAAAGACTGGCTAAAAGAGAAAAAAATGGAGACAGACTACGACAAGTATGAAGCAGAGGATCTTAATAAGGTATTACGATCATTTTATGCATCTGTTCAAAGTGCGAAGGGTCAGATTTATTCAATAGCCAGCTATATGGCCATCAGGACTGGCATTGCCAGATATTTTAAAAAGTTTGATATCCTGAAAAGTCCAACCTTCAACTCCAGCAATGCAGTTTTTAAATCTACAATTAAAGCCATTCGTAAAGCTGGCAAAGACATTAGTCACCATCATCCACCGATCTCACCAGCAGACATGCATCTAATACGAAACTCCGATGTGCTGTCGCCCGACACAGCAACTGGTCTAGTTCGGAAAGTGTGGTTTGATGTACAACTACATCTAGCAAGACGAGGCAGAGAAGGGAACCGAGATTTAAGAAGGGATTCTTTTACCATGAAATGTGACGACAATGGCACCGAATACATTACTCTGTCCCACAATGCAGAGACTAAAAACCACAAAGACCCGAAAGATCCATGTAAAGAAAATTACAGAGGCTGCATCTTCGCTGAACCCAACAACCCTAAGTGTCCTGTTGCTACTTTCAAAAATACCTGGCACTCTGTCCGTCAGACGCAGACGCATTTTATCTTCATCCACTACGACAAAACCAGGAAACACTGAACAAAAGAACAGTCTGGTACTCTAAAGAGCCGATGGGACATAACTACCTTGCCAAGATGATGCCCACAATCAGCGAAGCAGCTGGCCTCTCACGAAGATACACAAACCACAGTTTAAGAAGCACGGCTGTGCAACTTCTCTCGCGTGCCGGACTGGAAACGAGAGAGATTATGACTGTGACCGGACATAGATGTGAAAGCAGTCTTAAGACTTACTGGACTCCGACCACCGCTGACAGACAGAAATGGAGTAGTATACTCTCATCAAATCCTGACAACAGCTTGGCAAGCAGTAAGTGTTTGTATTAAATATAATATTTATCATAAAATTCAATCACCAACATAGTTTAATGATAAGTTTTTTTTATTATTTCTATGTTTTTTAGGTGCCATCAACAAAAAGTCCATAGAGAAAACTTTAGCTGACTCTACCAAAAACATCAACTTCAACATCCCCGCTGGGACCACATTTACAATGTCACAGTTCACAATTAATGGAAACGTGCAATTTAATACTTGTAAATAAATAAAATACATCCGTTATTATATATTCATATGTAGATGTTATAAATTGTCTTACTAACATTTGAATGTTAGTCACTATATCGTTTCGCGGAAGGATAAAAATGTTAATTTAAAACAAATATGCCCATAAAATGTTTCAAATTCATATTCATGTCCAGTTTTTTTCCTTATGTGGCAAGTAGCCGTGTAATAAGCGGGATAATGTACAGGCAGCCTGTAGTTATCGCGAAATAAGCCCCTTCAGCGTGATACAAGACCCTCCGCTTCGCGTCGGGTCCTGATCACACTGTCGGGGCTTATTTCTGCGATAACTACCGGCTGCCTGTACATTATCCCTTACTTAACGCAAACAGTCCATAGTCCTTATTAGTCTCTGACTGTTGCAGCTCAGCTTCCACAGTGGGCTGGTTCAGTTCATCGCTTGCATCTGAGTCTGGTGGTCGAGATAGCTGATCGGCACTCCATTTTGCCTTCGAAGGACGGCACAGCACTCTCTTTGTTGTCCGCGGCGCGATCTCTCCTTCGCTGCCCCCTTCCGTCGAGATGTATTTCGTCTCGCGTTCCCAAGCTGGCTTATTTGCGGCTCGTGATGTTGTTTTTTTAGACGTGGCATTTCGGCAGGCACGTTCTAAATGTCCCTTTTTGTCGCAGGCTCTACATTGAAAATCCTTATACTTGCAGTTCGACGCAGCATGTCCCTTTACCAGACAACGGTAACAGGGCGTTAATTCGCTCTTATCACGTCTGCCCTTCCCTGGCGTTCTCTCCTCTGCTCCCGGGGGCTCTCTCTCTGGCTTAGCGTAAATCACGCTGTCGGTTCTCATCGGTGCATGCTGAAAGGCTTTTAAACTTGAAACAGTACATTCAAAATTGTTCACAGTGTCCAATACTTTAGACCAGGTCAACTGTTCACTGTACGCTGCACTCAGAAGCCGGGCTCGTAAATCCTTACTGCATATTCCGTACACGAGCTGATCCCGTAACTGTTCCTCCAAAGAAGCGCCGAACTCACAGGTGGAGGCTAATCCCTTTAAAGCGGCCACGTATTCGGCTAAGGATTCCCCATTCAGCTGCTTCCGTGCTCGGAAACTGTATCTTTCGCTCAAGACGTTTTTCTTGGGCACATAGAAGTCTCTGAGCGCTTTCAAAATGTCGGTTAGTGGTGTCTCAGACGGCCTTTTCGGTGCCAGTAAATCCGTAAGCAATGAAAAGGTTTTTGCACCTACCACAGACAGAAAAACAGCGCATTGCTTGCTCTCTTCAATTCCGTTGGCTTCCACAAATTGTGCAAAACGCTCCTCATAGTCTGTGAAGCTCTCGTTAACCTCTATGAAACACAGGCCCGAATCTGAGCTAAACACCGCCATCTTCTTGTATTATACCAGCTTCTAGTCCGACTCACTTTGAGCTACTTCCTCTCTCATCCCATCCTCGTCGCCAAACTGTTGTGTTCAAGCGGCTGCATCATCATCAGGGAATGAGGAAGAGACAATTTTAAGGACTCGCAGAAACATCGTAATATCAAGAAGACGATATTTATTAACAGACTGAACACAAAAGAAACTTCTTATCGTCAATTAGCTCACAGTAAAGTAAACATTCCTCCGGGGGGCGCTGTAGTGCTTAATTAACCCTTTTTAATACACTACAATGGGCAAGTTGCCTAATGTTAGTGTAATCTATCACCTATACGCATAAAATATTTTGGAAACATTTTACACTAAGGTTCATTAGTTAACATTACTGTAGGCTATTAACATAAATTAAGAATGAACAATACTTCTACAGCATTTATTAATCTTAGTTCATGTTCATTTCAGAATTTACTAATGCATTATTGAAATCAAAAGTTGTGCTTGTTAACATTAGTTATTGCAATGTGAACTAACAGGTACTAACAACGAATGACTGTATTTTCATTAACATTAACAAAGATCAATGAATACTGTATGTATTGTTCATTAATGTTAGTTAATACATTAATTAACATTAACTAATGGAACCTTATTATAAAGTGTTACAAATATTTTAATACGACTTATCTTTGTATTTAACGTGAATTTAATAAAAACATTGTAAGTTACTAATTCTAACACTTGGAAAGACAGGAAAGAATATGTAGCCTTCATTATCAAAGAACATTATCATTAACTTCTGTTAGGAGCTCAAGCACTCTCAAAAACTCCTGTTATAATCACTGAATGAATTGAATAACTTTTTTTAAATCGGACGCACATTTGGACATTTGGTTTCTGGTGATCAAATTCACTCAGCAAGCACGCACTGAACAAAACACCGCACTTCAGTGATGACTCATCTGAACGCCTCTGATTGGCCAATGCGTTCATGAGTTCAACAGAATCGTGTGTGATTGGTTATGCCTTTCTCTCCATGAACTCTGTGTATTCTGGTTCAAGACAGTTAGGGTATGTCGAAAAAGTTCAATTTACAATTTCAAAATCATCCTACATCGCTGCAGAAATTCCAACCCAGTCTTCGCAAAGTGAACATGCAAAGAAGATCAAACAAATAAGGTAAAACAGCGATATAGGATGATTTTGAAGTTGAGGGAGAACATGAGATGGGAGTTTTTCGACATACCCTAACTGTCATGAACAGGAAAAAAAACAGTCCAGGCAGAGTAAGACAAGATAAGCATTTGACATTAAAAAGCATATAAATTGTATCATTTTTATTAAAATAACCGATCTTACGCTAGATAAGACCCTTCTTTTTTGGCTGGGATTGTTTACAACCACGTTTGCGATTGTTTGAAGCCGCATTTAAACTGCATTTTGGAAGTTCAAACTCGGGACACCATAGCAGTCCATTATATGGAGAAAAATGCTGAAATGTTTTCCTCGAAAAACATAATTTCTTTACGACTGAAGAAAGAAAGATTATTTGTAAATTGTTGTTCTGGAAGTGGAGTTCTTCTTTAATATTTTTCAAATTATTTTTTAAATTATTTTAATAATGAGCTTTTTTAATGGCTTATATGACACTTCTTTCTTGTGCACAGAGATCTGATTAGACTTTAGATGCTTTTGGTCTGGAGAAAAAAGTTTTCTTTATTAATAGAGTGGATGAGAAAGGCACTTGTTAATGTGTGAATGCTGAGCAGGAAGCTGATAGTCCAGCCACAATCCTTTTTTTAAAACTGATGATGAAGTGACTGACCACTGAATGTTCAAAAGCTGCAGTCACAGTTTACATTAGTTTTATTTTATAATTTAATAGATCAATTTTTAATTTTTGGAGATATTTACAGTTTTGCATTTTGTTTAGAATAAGTCAACCTCACAAGTTTTGTGATTTCATGTTAAAAAACAACATGAGAAAAAAAAAAAGCAACAGTAAAAGTGACATTTATTTAAAATATGTTTGGAAAAAACATTTAAAAAATGGTTAGGGTTTAAATGATAAACAATAGAAATACTGCTCACAACAAACACAAAAAAGTACTTTGTGACTGTCAGACGCTAATGGGATGAATAGTGCTGTGGTTTCTCTGTGTGAACTTGATGAGAACAGTCTTCACACATCTACTAAAAGTACCACTAGCTTAACAAATAAAGCAGAGTAGTGAAAATAGTTCTGAGAAAAGCACTTGCATTATTTGTTTGTGAATACATCTTAGTCATTTTGTATCATGACTGAATGACATTCAAACATTGTGTCCAAATACTTCACTGCATATTAATTCAGTTGAAGTTCAGTTGGTTTTTGATAACCACATCTGCACTGACAAACAGTTGAAGGAATCAGACTCCTCTCAGCATGGTCTCAGCAGGGCATGTTTTTTGGACAGTAAAATAATTGTACAGTTTTTTGAAGTGGCTTGGAGTGTCAGTATGAATGTGGTAACCATCATCTGACTCTATAGATTGTCAATTTTTAATATTATTATAAAAATATGCTACATTTCTTGAACTTTTATACGTTGTTTTTGCCGTGTTTTATTACGGATTATTTATAAGCAACATTAGCATATTCCTTGTTACAGGGCAGAAAGGTCTTGATGACAGCTGTATGTCATAGACAACAGCGCCACCTTCAGCATATTTGCATCATTTCACTTGTGCAGTTGGTACAGTTTGTCACCCCAGTTTTATTTATAAGTAATAGCACTGGAACTGTAGGTTGCTTGCAATGAATTTATGAATATCTGTTTCAAAAATGATAAATGTGCAATTTTGTGCAGCTAAATTAATGATTTCCAAGAGTTTATTTTTGCCATCTGTGCAGATTTACAAATGTGTGTTTTCCTACAGGACTGAGCAGTTGTTAATGAAGAGATGGACACGGCAGAGAAAATGATTCTTTTCTGCTTTCTTTTAGAAGGTGTGGTTTCATTTCTCTTCTTCACATCTATTTTTTAATTATAGTTTGACATGTCTGGTGTGATATGAATGAGTGTGAATTTAAGTGCTAAACTATTATTATTCCTTCTATATGATTCTGTGGTGCTTCACATACTCTGCTCTGCTTACAGACATTTACTTTAGAACATTTGTACAGTGTTTAAAAACAATGTTTATTTTTTTCTCAAGACTACTCATATTCAAAAATATTATATTTTTCTTTTTTTTTTCAGATACCCCTAAAATCACTAACTCCTTCAGTTGTATCAGAACTGATGTAGCTGAATTCACCAACAGTGCTCAGAACAGCAAACTACAAACCATCAACAGGATGTTATGCACCCAAGGCCGATTGATGCACAAGGGCAACAAAGGCTGTCCCTTCTGGTCTGAGCCAACAGAAAGTCTACTGTTGCACAAGTCACACAAAATGTTAGTGATGGTTATGGGTTAAAAATGTCACAACAGTGCATATGGGCCCCCATAGCATCAGACCAACTGGACCTATTCAAACTGGAGAATGGACCATTCGACCACTAAATCCAGTGTCCGCCAAAATATCGAAGTAAGTGTTCATCATTGATCATTGTTCTCGCTACAAAAATATTTTCACGTAACATGAGATCTGCAGTTTAGTTTAAATATGAATTATATTGGACCTATAGCACTCCTCGCTGTCATTAAAACACAGCACACCACAGGAAAAGTGATCAAGCGCATCCACTACAAATATGCCTAAATTCATATAATACATATCTTTCAGGGCAGGTTTTGTGCGTACGCAACGGTTCTAAATGTGGATCCAGATCAGACTGTATCAGATGCTTTTTATCTAAAAAAAAAAAATGACCTTTATTCACAGAAAGGATTTAAAAAGCTGTTAATGTGTGAATGCAGAGCAGGAAGCTGGTGGAACTTTTTTCTTTTCTTTTTTTTTAACATTAGAAATGACAGTGACTGAATATGTCTTAAAGGTCAAACCACATGGTTGTATAGTTTTTGTAGCGAAAGACTTTCCAGGAATTAAATTTAAGGCTCTATGTACATGAATACATGTTCATGCTGATCCAGGAAGTACTGGTGTGTTGTGATGGAAAAGGGAAGTTATAATAGATCTGATGCCAGTCAGTAGATTATGCTTTAGATTCTGTTCCTGCAGCACAGCTTCACTCCGTCTCTACAGCCGGAAACTTGGGATCTAAACAGGAGTTTCCCACACTTTCTGCCCTCTGGAAGGTCAGATTCAGTTTCTTTTACAGATTCCCTCTGTCAGATCTGTCTTTTTGCCGTTTTACTTCCATTACAATAAACTAAAATTAATATACTCATTGAACATAAGCAGATGCTGTCATATACAATATATTACATTTTTAAAAAGGATATATTATATGGACAATTTTAAATGTCTAGTAGATTTTACTTTAATGATTATTACAAATACATTACACTAAATTATTTATTATTAATAATTAATTTCTAATTAATTAATTAATTAATTCCAAATTCACTGCAGCATTTATTCATCTTGACTTGACTGCATGTTGTCGGTGCTATATGATATAACAGAATTTGTGCAAAAATTAGGTGTACAGGGGGTGGCTCAGTTTATCCAGTGGTGCATTTTTTCTTTCTTCATTTTTTTTTTTTTTTTTTTTTGGTCAATTTGCTTTTCATCTATAGGTTCTTCATTGAATGAAAAGATGGACGATCCTGTGTGATCATAAACTGCAGATTTGAGATTAATGAAACATGACAAAGACCTCACTGAGACTGCTGCTACTGGACTGTGGCTCAAAGATGGAACTAATATGAACAACAATTTAGTGTTTAACTCCAGGAACCGTAAATCTAATTGGTTCAGAGGGGAAATAACTGGAAAACTACACGAAAAGAGGATTGAAGAGTAAAGATAAACTGAAATGGAACTTTGCTACAGAGTCAACTTTGTGATTCTCTTTAGTTTTGACTTATGAATTATATTATTGTTATTTTTATTGTGAGGCCCTGAATTTGCTTTGCCTTCAGATTCGCGTGAAGGACAGTTGGAGCAGCTGGAGACTGGACACACTCTTACCTTCAATAGGACCGACCTGAAACACAGAGGCTGGTACCACTGTACAGCTCAGAACAAACATGGCAGCCAAAACTCATCAGTGATGCTGGACATTCAGTGTGAGTATTACATAACAGCCAATTTTACCTTGTCATTTTATTAGCACCTTAAAGTCAATTATAAAATGAACAATTTTGACACTGTTATTGTGTTATGACACATTAATAGCTACTATGAAAAAGAAATGTATCCTTAAATTTAATTTATCCTTAGCTTCATTAAATTTAATCTTGAATAATAATTAAAAAGCCTTTAATTTGTTCTGTTAACCTTACCACATTACTGTTTATTTCAGTTTTATTTAATACATTTAGAGCTTGAAGTTCACAAACTCAAAAATAATTCTCATTAGTGCTTCAGTCATTTTCTGTTGAGTTCCAGACATTGTAGCCTGAGACCATCAGAGCAGTATATCTGGACACTAATGTGTTTTGCAAATACACACTAAAATGGCTGCTCATGCATCAGCACAGTCATTCAGGTCAACATTATTCACACATTCGTTTGTGACAAAATGTTTCTAACCAGTTTGAAAAGGACAGAGCCAGTAGTAAAACAGAGATCATAAGTGTTAATAAAAGGCGTAGTTCATGTAAAAAATAATATTCTGTCATGATTAATCTCACTAATGTTGTTCCAAATCTCTCAGTCTTTGTTTGAGTTGTGTGATTGTACATGACCTTTGCCTGTTTTTGGACTTTGTCACCCCTTCAATAAATACTGTGTTTTGATTCTCTGCCTTCATGTCTCTGAACAGTTACATGACATTAACATCTTACCAAATGGCATCTGCTTTAAAACAAATGCCACTTGTTTTGATGTTTTGTTACCTAATGCAAATACATTCATTCATATATTTTTAAGTGATGCTTATGTCCAAATAATTGGGCCACTTTGTACAGTATGTAACTTACAGAAATATTAGCTACCCTCCCTTCCCCAGTAGTCCAGTTAGTTTTCGCCATATTAGTCTTTTATGTATTCTTCTCAGATGCTCGTAAAAACACATCAGCTTCAGAAATTGCCTCCAGCTCTGTGTTGGAGGGCAGTTCAGTGACTCTGACCTGCAGCAGTGATGCAAATCCAGCAGTACTGAACTGTAACATTTATCATTGACAGGAGCAGAATCATTAGTGTTTTTTTGTTTGTTTGTTTTCTTTTTTTTTTTTTTTTTTAATACTTTCAGATGCCCCTATGATCTCTTCGTCCTCCAGCTACACCAGAACTGATGTACTTGTTTCTGTGAGGTTGATGGGAATCCCTCTCCAGAACTGGAGTGGCATCTGTCTGGACGTCCTGTCACTAACTCTTCAAACATGTTCATCAGTGAAGAGCGATTGAGCAGCACAGGCTTGAGGAGCTCCATCACTCTACATCAGTCTCTCACACACACATCCACTCTGCAGTGTGTCAGTAAAAACACTCATGGAACTGCAAGTCAAGCATTTCATTTGCTTCATGTCACTTATCAGGAGTCAGGTAAATTTTATTTTATTTTTATTTAGCTTGGTAAAATAATGTTTTATGTCAAATTCTTAATATTTTTAATATGTTGAAACGACTAAGACTGCTGTATTGTGAAAATATACATAAAGCTGTCAGACTGTACAACACCTGTAACTGCCTTCAAAAATCACTGTACTTAATAAACAAGGAAAAAAAAGTGTAAGGATCCATCCACTGGCCCAAACGCAGAGTCCAGTGGCCTGATTGAAGGTTTAATGCATGTTCAGTCTTTTCACAACGCTTCTGCAAAGTTTGCTTAATTTATTAGGATTTAGTTTCAATTTTAATCTAGCTCCATGTTTAATCTGACTCCAATTTCATATGATCATTAGAATTGAGGTGTTTAATTTAGGCTGATCATAAATATCAGTGTCTATTACTTTAGATACTTGATTATTCTGTAAATCCCATACTTTCAATTATTCATTCATTAAGGACCTAATATCGTTTTGCAATTCACTTGGCCAACAGTGAACACACGACACAAGCTCGCCAGTTCTGGACTTACTCAGAGGATGAGGGGTGGTTATAATACATTTTATGCAGACTGCACCCTGCAGCTCTTACCATAAAGTGTATTTTTTTCTATAATCACGAGAACTACAACGTGTTAAGCCAGTGACAGTCAGTAATCGGAAGCCCTTAATGGTGTTCCCCATGGTCCAACCATTGGTACTTCGGTATGATCCATCCTGGACGCAAACTTTGTGGAAAATATCAGACTACACTTTAATCTACTAGAAATATTGATTTCAGAAGAGATCAGATTGAATCAAATAGAACAATTTATTTGTCAGGTAAAATGTATCACGCCAATTACACAATTAAACAATGAAAATCCAATTCAGAATTAAATTCATTTCCAATTCAAATAAATACATAACATCAATTACTCAAAGATAAATCTAAGAGTGGGAGATGCATACCTGAGCGCAGAGAGATACACAACAGCATGTGAGAGGTTTGGAGGCAAAGCTCCAGAGACTCTCACACACAGTGTGGGGGTTCTTCTGAATACAGAATCCCCCCGTAGTGTTTTGTCACTTTGCTTATATACCCAGACCAAAACAAACAAATCTTCCAATCAGTTGTAAAAACATAAAGACCTTTTGGTGTGTCAGGAGATCTCATGACCCACAGGGTCACACCTGGCTGGAGATTCTCACCCGACCCTAAGGGGAAAACACACCCCTCAGCACCAAAACACAATTCTACAAAAGTGTTCAGTCTTCCTCATAATATAAGTGACTGCTGTGAAATTGAGACCATTTTACCAATCGCACAGAGACCTTTAGAACGATACCAAACATGAAAGGGAAAATTCAACATATTCACAAAATGTAACGCATGTAGTATATGGACATTCTTAGTGACTTTCAGTGGAATCTTTTGGGGGAAAAGTGTGAGATGCAGGGAGGGGAGAGGAGAGGTGTAAATGAGCAATAGGGGTGGTGTTGTTTGCCCTCTTTGAAGATCTCTTCTCCAGATTAGTTTTATTGTTTTGTTGCATGGCATCTGTTTTTGTCAGAGTTCCTGGACTTTAAATTCATGAGGAAATAATTTCACATCTTACAAAAGTATTCTATTTTGCTATAAAGTCAAGATACTGCGCTCCATGTAAATACTCCAGATTAGTTTTTTTTTTGTTGCATGGCATCTGTTTTTGTCAGAGTTCTGGATTCTAGGAAATAATTTCACATCTTACAAAAGTATTCTTTGATACTGAAGTATTGAGACTCTTTCTTTTCTCTCTTTTCTGTTGTGTCCTATATTTTTCATGTTTTTAGATTGTCAACAGTCTACGGTTTCATTCTTGATCATATTAACACTGATTCTGGTTCTGTACGCTCTGACTGTTGGACTTGGACTCTACAAAATGAGACAGTAAGTCATTCTGACAGTAACAACACATTTCTCAAACAAGAGATAAATGTACTGATGTGCTGAGTTTGAACTTTTTTTAATAATATGTAGTCTATTATTTTTCAGATTGAGCATGAAGCTGAAGGTGAGTCTCTTTGTGTAAATAGTAGATATAGTAAGACAACATAATGATGATGGTGTTGAAGAGTGTTTTTGTTTTCAGGCTCAGAATGAGGCAGCCGACACATATGCTTCCCTTCATCTCTCTGCTCCACCCTCTGAATATGACACTCTGAACATTAGTAGAGGTGACACACAATAAACAACAAATAGACATTTTATCTCCTCTTCCTTAGTCAGCTGTGATTTCTGGATTTTTATATACTGCATATATTTCCACATGAAAGACATGAGATTTGACCTGTTAAGAGTTTTCATTTGCATTCATAATCTAACAGAAAACAACTAACTGCACATGGATTCCTTACGTTTTATAAGCCTGATGCATTACAAAACATTTTATGTGCACATGGACCTTAGTTATTTGTTTATTATCATTTCTGTGTCATTTTATGTACTATTTCTGACAATATATTTTCAGGTAGGCCTATTATTTGTTATACAATGTCTTTTGGACTTTTTGGAGCTTGAAAGTGTTGATTGTGTAAAAAAGAAGTAAGAGAATTGGAATGACCTGTCATGTGGTGCCCCCTATCTACAGTGCCCTTCAAGGGTGCACAGTGCCATTAGAAATCATCCATAGTCCAACAGCACTGGAACTTTTTGTATTTGTATCACCTGCTTGTCTGTGTTCACATGGTCCAGGCTGTCGGTCTGTGCTTAATTAAGCTTTTATAAATGGATTCTGGCCCAGTCTGGACTGACAAATGTTCATTTTTTTTTTTTTTTTTTTTTTTTGGGTGATGTACATGTTCATTATTTTTACATCTTGCATGATTCTTCTGATTCTGATCTTTTTCTCTCTGGTTAAAAATATTTCATTAAAATAAAAATGAAAACGTTACCCAAAGTGCTAATGAACTGTACTGGTGTTTCATCATTTGACCAGCAGAGAGCAGCATTATGAGCACATTATCCACAGAGATACTGTAGACTGTTGCTCATCTAACACTGTAGTTGAATTTTAAGTGATTTTAGTTTTTTTCCATACAATTATAATATTGTTTATTATTTATAATACTGTTTAATATTATCACCTGACTTTTTTCCCTCTCCCTCATACATCTATAAAACCTGTGCACTACATCTGAGGTTTCCTGAAGCCAAACTAAAGCTTTGTGTGACAACAGACTTAAATTAGACGAATGTACAAATTTATGCAAGTTGTATAGTTTTTATAGCAATAGACTTTATTAATAGAAATGAAATTAAAGTCTTTGTGTGAATAATGCATGTTAATGCTGATCCAGGAAGTACTGCTGTGATGTGATGAAAAAGGGAAGTTATAATAGATCTGATGCAAGTCAGTAGATTATGCTTCAGATTTTGTTTCTGCAGCACAGCTTCACTTCGTCTCTAATCAGCAGCAGGAGTTATTTCCAGAAACTTGGGATCTAAACAGGAGTTTCCCACACTTTCTGCTCTCAGGAAGGTCAGATTAAGTTTCTTTTACAAATTCCTTCTGTCAGAGTTTGATTTCCTTTTTGCTGTTTTACATCTATTACATTAATCTAAAAATGAATATACTCATTGTACATAAATAGATGCTGTCATATCCAATATGTTAAATTACTTTTAAAAAAAATGATATATTATATGGACAGTGGTAGATTTGTCTTTATTTAATTAATTTGTCTAATATTAGCATTATACATTATAAAATAAAGTACAAAATTATTTATATTAAAAATGTTTCAATAAATTTTTTATTATTAAAATTAACTAGTTAATTCAATATCTAATTCCAAATTCATTGCAGTATTTATTTTTAATTTTTTCAGTATATTTTGCAAACTCAAAAAAATGTCTAATAATCAAACAGAAAAGTTTATAACATAATTACAGTAGGAATTTTTTAAATGAGGTGTCTTCATTTAACTGATTTTTACTTGATTTCCTAATTGATGTTCCTTATTGAATAAAAATATGAACATCTGGACAGCAGAGAAAATAATTTTGGCTTTGCTCAAATTTCTGTTGAAAGGTTTTGTGGTATATTTCCAAATTAACAAAAAATAAATAAATAAAATAAAACATTCCAGGCCTCCTTTCCTGATATTTATAATATTTTTTTATTATTATTTCTCATGTTTCTAATATGTTTGTGTTGTAGGTGTTTGCTGTAGAGATTTCAGCATCAGTTTGCCAGAAAATATTGAAGCTCTCAGTGGATCATGTGTGATCATAAACTGCACTTTTGAGATTAAGGACAATTATGACAAAGACCTCACTGAGTGCAGCTACAGGAGTGTGGTTCAAAGATGGAACACATCCGTTTATCAATCAAGTGTTTAATTCCAGTGATTCCAAACCTAAGTTCAGTGGGAAAATAACTGGAAAACTACACAAGAAGAACTGCACCACTATCTTTTACAATGTTGTTCAAATCACAATGGTAAATATTACTTCAGGATCATGAGTGGTGATCTGGTATACACCTACACAACAAACATGTCCACTATAAATGTCATTGGTGAGTGATTTGAAACTGTTATTTATAAAAAACGTGTTAAATGAGTGTTTTACGAAGTTTGTATCATTATTATTTTACTTTTTCTGTTTTAGGCTCTCCCCACAAACCCACAGTGCAGCTGTATGTGGAGCAGAAGGAGGTGCAGGATCAGGAGGAGGTGTTGGAGGTGTTGGAGGGGAGCTCTGTGAGTCTGCGCTGCTCTGCTGAGACTCTCTGCTCCTCTCCTCCACCAACTCTCACATGGAGCTCCACTCCCAGAATCCCCCTCAGTGAGAGCAGCAGACTACAGGAGCTCATCTCTGATCTGAACTTCACTGCTACTCACCGTCAGCACAGAGTCACTTTCACCTGCACTATAACCTACCAGCTACAGGACAAGAACAAAACAGCACAGAACAACATCACATTACATGTTCAGTGTAAGTGATGCTTTGTGATGCTTTTTAGTTTTGACTTATGAATTATATTATTGTGATTTTTATTGTGAGGCCCTAAATTTGTTTTCCTTTCAGATTCACCTAAAAACACATCAGTGTTTTTTTTTTTTGCCATTTAAAATCTGTATGAATTTCTTTCTTCTGTAGAACACTAAAGAAAATATTTTGTTTTTACTCATACAATGAAAGTCAGTGGGGTTTTTTTTTGGAAGAACTGTCTCTTTAAGACTAGAGCACAAGTATATATCGAGGGGTGAGAACCAGAAGGGCATAAATGACATTTTGGGTGAAACGGAGATATATTTATATCAAATGAAAGCTCTTGATGAGCTCTTTCTACTGGCAAAAGGACACAAGTGAATTCTTAATAATTTTGAAGTTGTTCATTAGAAACCAAAAGACTGAAAGACACTGAAAATACTAAGCCAGATGGTGCCAAAAGGCATTGAGATATGTATGTAATTCAATGTCAGTGAGGTGTAGCTGTCAGGTAGCAAGTAACCAATAACTTATTTATTATCATATCCACTCAGTTACTACTACTTGCCTTGAGAGAGAATGCAGAGAAGGGATTATTATGATTATATAGATTATTATTATTATATTATAGTAATAGCTACTATAAAAAATGTTTATCTTGATTTAATCCCAAATAATAATTAAAAAGCCTGAGCTGTTCTGTTACCATTTAAATTATCATTTAAATGTTGGGATTTATTCTCATTAGTGCTTGAACATTTGCTGTTGAGTTCCAGACACTGTAGCTTGAGACCTTCAGATGAGTATATCTGGACACTAATGTGTTTTGCAAATACACACTGACATAGCTGCTGATGCACAATTGTCCAGTTTAACAGTATTCACACATTCATTTGTGACAAAATTGTTTTTTGTTGCAGTTACTGTCATGCTTTTCTAACCAGTGCGAAGAGGACAGAGCCAGTGGTAAAACAGAAATAACATAAATGTTAAGAAAAGGCTTAGTTCATGCAAAAATAAATATTCTGTCATAATTTAGTTTCCTTTGTGTCTTTTTAAACCTGTATGAGTTTCGTTCTTCTGCAGAACACAAGAGACATTCTGATTTTGCCTTAAAATGAAAGTCTATAGGGTCCAAAAAAATTTTCTTTTTGGGAAAACTGTCTCTTTAAGACTAAAAAAAGTATATATACAATGGCCCCAAAACATAGTTGAACACTTTTGGATACTTCAGCCACACATCATTTCTGAATATTATTGCATAAAATATCAAGCAAAATGACATCAGTTATTCCTTCCTCTACCAATGTTTTTACATTTTCTTCTCAGATGCCCCAAAAAACACATCAGTGTCTGTGATTCCCTCCAGCTCTGTGTTGGGGGGCAGTTCAGTGACTCTGATCTGCAGCAGTGATGCAAATCCAGCAGTGTTGAACTACACCTGGTCCAGAGAGAGTGAAGGACAGTTGGAGCAGCTGCAGACTGGACACACTCTTACCTTCAATAGGACTGACCTGAAACACAGAGGCTGGTACCACTGTACAGCTCTGAACAAACATGGCAGCCAAAACTCACCAGTGATGCTGGATATTCAGTGTGAGTAATACATAACAGCTAATTTTGCCTTGTCACACTTATTAGTACCTTAAAGTGAATAATAAAATGAATTGTTTCAGTCCTGGATGCTGATTGTAGGTTTAGTCGATGTATCAGTGCAATAGTTTGGATATATTCTTCAAACATTCTTTCATGATTGTGTTTTTTTGCAATTTCAAATCTATATGAATATGAATATCTGTAGAACACTAAAGAAGATATTTTGATTTTACTCAATCGAAGTGAGTGGGTTTTTTGGGAGAACTGTCTCTTTAAGACTAAAAAAAGTATATATACAATGGCCCTGTAAGTAAAAGTGATGAGGATGTTGAAGATCTTGATGAAGAATAACTTTTATTACAGCGTAGCAGTGACAAAGTACAGGCAGCACTTCAGATTCAGCAGAGTCAGAATGAATCCAGGCATCCTAAGTTTAAACATTTTATACTGTATTACGTTCATCTTCCCACTAGACATGGAAATGAAGTTTCATCTTAAATGTAAATTGCGGATAACAATGAAAGTTATGAACATTTATATGTTAGGTGATGCTTATGTCCAAATAATTGAGCCACTGTATACAGTATGTAACCTTCCAAAGCACTCCTTAGTTTTACCACAATTAATCTTTTATCTTTTCTTCTCAGATGCCCCTAAACTAAACTGTTACATTTATCACTGACAGGAGCAGAATCATTATAGTTATTCTGTTTTTCTCACTTTAATACTTTCAGATGCCCCTAAAATCTCTCCATCCTCCAGCTGTTACAGAACTGATGTAACTGTGTGTTTCTGTGAGGTTGATGGGAATCCCTCTCCTGAACTGGAGTGGCATCTGTCTGGACGTCCTGTCACTAACTCTTCAAACACGTTGATCAGTGAAGAGCGATTGAGCAGCACAGGCTTGAGGAGCTCCATCACTCTACATCAGTCTCTCACAAACACATCCACTCTGCAGTGTGTCAGCAACAACACTCATGGAACTGCAAGTCAAGAGTTTCATTTGCTTCATGTCACTTATCAGGAGTCAGGTAATTTTTATAGACATTTACTGATTTTTAAGGTTTATGTTAATGTTTAATGTAAAGCATTTACAGATGCATGATCTTAAATACCATTATTTATACATTTAATACAGTTTAATGGGTGGTGTTCATTTCCAGTTGTTACATTAGAGAAAAGACAAATGCTTAATTCTTCATTACTTCACACATCATGTGTAAATGTCTATTTAAACAAGCTGCAAAAGAGCCTTCTTTTTGCTTCAGACACAAACCACTTCTGTTACTAACCACAATTCAAACTAGCTGCTAGATGAGGAAGCAGAATCACTAGCCTCAGTAGAATTTGATGCTTTTTTATTGCATATAGCTGGTAGATTCTCTTAGTGGTTCTCCCAAAACTTTTTTTCTCTTTCTTTTAATTATTATTAGGTTTCCATTCTTTCTCTTTTTTGGCTGGAGTAGCTGTTGGGGCTACTGTGGTGATCTTGTGCTGCATTTTATGTATCTTTGCAAGGTACATGCACTGTATTTTCTATTGTTAAAAAAATATATATAATTTTTACTGTGGCTTTTTGTGGAATAAAGGTTCCCAACTTAAGCAATAATTAAATAATGTCTTAAACTTTAAAAATTCTTTGCCCCAGTCATATGTCAAATCCATACTTGGCTGATGTTTATGTCAGTATTCTTTGATTATGTGCACATGGAAATTATTTTTCAGAAGAGGAAGATGGCCCAGGCCCAGACGAGACAGTGACCCTGGACTCGTTCTGACTGACAGGGTGAGTTCCCTCAATGTATCTTTTTCATTTTGAAATATTGCAACAAAACACACTCATTTCAATGTTTTAAAAGCAGAATATTCCACAGATCTCCACTGCTGGAGATGAGAGTGACCCTGTTTATGCCAATACCGCCATGTTGTCACCAAATGGAGCTGCCACCCAGAATCGCAAAGAACCCCTCTATTATGCCTCCATTGACTTCACAAAGATGCCACCACCAGAGTCAGATGAGATCAGGGGCGTCTCCTCATTGACAAAAGACTACGCTGTGGTCCGATGTTATCCTGGTGGAGTATCAGAGGAAGAGAGCTCAACAGGAAGTGATCAGCCCAACAGCAGCGTCTCAGCTGTGATGAAGTCTGAGGAAAATCAAACCATACTAGAGCAGGAGGCAAAGATCGGAGTGTTCTCCCAGCCATCAGAAGATACAACGTATGAAAGTATCACCATTTGAGCTAGAATTGCTCACACAAGCATATTTTACAATAAGTGTTGACTAGAGCTTTCAAGCTTGAAACAGAAGCTAAAATAACTGTAAAAGTAAAAAAAGGGAACAACTTATGGGTTATGTATATACAGTCATACAGTAACATTTTAGTGTGGACAAAAGATTGCCGTCTTAGTTGTTTAAGGAATATTTCAAGTTCCTCCCTTGTTTTCTTAAAAAGAACCAATTGGATCATTGTTGTTTCCTAATCTCATCTGCAAGTGACAGGTCGCTGCAACGTCACTGCAGCAAAGCTGTAAAATGCTTACAAAATCACAAATCATGCAAAATATATGCATAGTCTTTACATTTTGTGGCTATACTCTTGAAACAGTATTTTAATGTTTACAGTTTGACCTCATTTACTTTGATGTAAGTACCACACTGTAACCCATGCTTTTATTATTATTATTATTATTATTATTATTATTATTATTTTAAATTAATTTTAATTCTTTATTCATTTCAAAATTTACTAATGCATTATTGAAATCAAAAGTTGTGCTTGTTAACATTAGTTATTGCAATGTAAACTAACATGTACTAACAATGAATGACTGTATTTTCATTAACATTAACAAAGATCAATGAATACTGTATGTATTGTTCATTAATGTTAGTTAATACATTAATTGACATTAACTAATGGAACCTTATTATAAAGTGTTACAAATATTTTTAATATGACTTATCTTTGTATTTAACGTGAATTTAATAAAAACATTGTAAGTTACTAATTCTAACACTTGGAAAGAGAGGAAAGAATATGTAGCCTTCATTATCAAAGAACATTATCATTATCTTCTGTTAGGAGCTCAAGCACTCTCAAAAACTCCTGTTATAATCACTGAATCTGTTTACATTTTGAAAGTGGATGAGAAAGGGACTTGTTAATGTGTGAATGCTGAGCAGGAAGCTGATAGTCCAGCCACAATCCTTTTTTTTTTTTGTTTTTTTCTTTTAAAATGATAATGAAGTGACTGACCACTTCAAGTTTAAAAGCTGCAGTCACAGTTTGCATTAGTTTTATTTTATAATTTAATAGATCAATTTTGAAGATATTTACAATTTTGCATTTTGTTTAGAATAACTTAACTGACAAGTTTAGTGATTTCATGTTAAAAAACGAACATGAGAAAAAAACAAAGCAACAATAAAAGTGACATTTATTTAAAATATGTTTGGAAAAAGATTAAAAAAATAAATGGTTAGGGTTTAGATGATGAACTATAGAAATACTACTCACAACAAACACAGAAAAGTACTTTGACACTTTGTGACTGTCAGACACTAATATGATGAATAGTGCTGTGGTTCCTCTGTGTGAACTTGATGAGAACAGTCTTCACACATCTACTAAAAGTACCTTGATAGCTGCTAACATAACAAGTAAAACAGAGTAGAGAAATTAGTTCTGAGAAAAGCACTTGCATTATTTGTTTGTGAATACATCTTAGTCATTTTGTATCATGAATGTGTGACATTCAGACATACATGTCCAAATACTATAACTAATTACACTGCATATTAATTCAGTTGAAGTTCAGTTGGTTTTTGATAACCACATCTGCAATGACAAACAGTTGAAGGAATCAGCCTTGTCTCAGCAGGGCATGTTTTTTGGACAGTAAAATAATTGTACAACTTTTTTGTGTGGCTTGGAGTGTCAGTATGAATGTGGTAATCATCATCTGTCTCTATAGATTGTCAGTTTTTAATATTATTATAAAAATATGCTACATTTTTATTGAACTTTTATACTTTTAACTATTTTTGCCGGATTATTTAAAAGCAATATTAGCATATTGCTTGTTACTGAACTGTCACTGAGTATTTTAAAAATATTTGTTAAACTCATTTGTAGGCGTTTATTTTTTATTACAGAGCTAGCTCACTTTTAGATTGTCCATTTTTTAAATATGATTCTAAAAATATGCTACATTTCTTGAACGTTTATACTTATTTTTATGTCAGTTTATGTGGAAACATTAATTAGATTCCAGTAATATGTTTTGTAGATGTAATATTTGCATATTGAAAGTTAAAGAAAGAGCCAAGACAAGGGTTTGGTTATGCTGAAAGCCTGTTTATTGATTTTGCTGGAACAGCGCCAGACTTCAAGAATCATTTTGCTGTATCATTTCATGAAGTTACAAGACATTGTGATTAAATTTGTAATAAAGTCATTAACATAAGGCTTATTTATAACAAATATTTGACCATCTCATTATTTCTGTCACATAGATTTCACTGCAGTACTGCCAATGCATTTATGAATATCTGTTTTAAAAAATGATAAATCAATGTGCTTTTTTGTGCAGCTAAATTTATGATTTCCAAGAGTTTATTTTTGTCATCTGTGCAGATTTACAAATGTGTGTTTCCCTACAGAAGCAGTTGTTAATGAAGAGATGAACAGAGAATATGATTCTTTTCTGCTTTCTTTTAGAAGGTGTGGTTTCATTTTTAATTATAGTTTGACATGTTTGGTGTGACATGAATGAGAGTTAAATTTAAGTGCTGAACTATTATTATTCCTTCAATATGATTCTGTGGTGCTTCACATACTCTGCTCTGCTTACAGACATTTACTTTAGAACATTTGTACAGTGTTTAAAAACAATGTTTTTTTTTTCAAGACTACTCATATTCAAAAATATTATATTTTTCATTTTTTTCAGATACCCCTAAAATCACTAACTCCTTCAGCTGTATCAGAACTGATGTAGCTGAATTCACCAACAGTGCTCAGAACAGCAAACTACAAACCATCAACAGGATGTTATGCACCCAAGGCCGATTGATGCACAAGGGCAACAAAGGATATCCCTTCTGGTCTGCTGCACAAGTCAATTTTAGTGATGGTTATGGGTTAAAAGTGTCACAACAGTGCATTGCACTCAGCGCATATGGGCCACCGTAGCATCAGACCAACTGGACCTATTCAAACTGGAGAATGGACCGTTCGACCACTAAATCCAGTGTCCACCAAAATATCAAAGTGCGCATTATTCATCATTGTTCTCGCTACAAAAATATTTTCTTGTAATATGCAATCTGCAGTTTAGTTTAAATATGAATTATTGTGCACCTATAGCACTCCTCACTGTCATTAAAACATAGCACACCACAGGAAAAGTGATCAAGCGCATCCACTACAAATATGCCTAAATTCATATAATACATATCTTTCAGGGCAGGTTTTGTGCGTACGCAGCGGTTCTAAATGTGGACCCAGATCAGACTGTATCAGATGTTTTTTGTCTAAAGAAAAAAATGACCTTTATTCACAGAGAGGATTTAAAAAGCTGTTAATGTGTGAATGCTGAGCAGGAAGCTGGTGGAACTTTTTTTTTTTCTTTTTTTTTACATTAGAAATGACAGTGACTGAATATGTCTTAAAGGTCAAAACCTGAGAATATACTTAGTTTACTAAATTATTCATATGATTTTAAAGCTCAAAACACAGGTTTTCATGATCAACTGATAGGCTGTATAGTTTTTGACCAAAATGTCACTTTATAATCAACATATTCATATGTACAACATTAATGTGTGTGTATTTCAGTGCAGCTGTATGTGGAGCAGAAGGAGGTTCAGGAGGAGGTGTTGGAGGTGTTGGAGGTGAGCTCTGAGTGAGTCTGCACTGCTCTGCTGAGACTCTCTGCAACATAATATTGTTTATTATTTACTACATTTTCACCTGACTTTTTCCCCTCCCCCTGCTCATACATCATCCACTACATCTCAAGTTTTCTGTGTGAGCAACAGACTGAAATTAGATGGAATGTACAGGTTTATGTAGATTGTATAGTTTTGGTAGCAAAAGACTTTCCAAGAATTAAATTTAAGGCTCTGTCTATGCACATGAATACATGTTAATGCTGATCCAGGAAGTACTGGTGTGATGTGATGAAAAAGGGAAGTTATAATAGATCTGATGCCAGTCAGTAGATTATGGTTTAGATTCTGTTCCTGCAGCACAGCTTCACTCCGTCTCTACAGCCGGAAACTTGGGATCTAAACAGGAGTTTCCCACTCTTTCTGCCCTTTGGAAGGTCAGATTCAGTTTCTTTTAAAGATTACCTCTGTCAGATTTTGGTAGTCTTTTTGCCGTTTTACTTCCATTACAATAAACTAAAATTAATATACTCATTGAACATAAGCAGATGCTGTCATATACAATATATTAAATAATTTTTAAAAGGATATATTATATGGACAATTTTAAATGTCTTTAATTAATGATTATTACAAATACTTTATTAAAAAACCCACACTAAATTATTTATTATTACTCATTAATTTCTAATTAATTAATTCCAAATTCACTGCAGTATTTGTTCATCTTGATTGCATGTTGTCGGTGCTATATGATATAACAGAAATTGTGCATAAATTAGGTGTACAGGGGGTGGCTCAGTTTATCCAGTGGTGCATTTTTTTTTCTTTCTTTCTTTTTTTTTTTTTTTTTGTCAATTTGCTGTTCATCTATAGGTTCTTCATTGAATGAAAAGATGGACATCTGGATGGCAGAGAAAGTAATTATTTTTCTGTTGAAAGGTTTGAGTATATTTCCATTTATAAACTACATTAACACAAAAACAATAATAATAATAAAAAAAAAAAAAAAAATCCAGACCTCTTTTCTAGATATTTATAATCATTTTAAAATTATTTCTCATTCTGTTATGTGTGTGTTGTAGGTGTTTGCTGTAGAGATTTCAGCATCAGTCTGCCACAGAAGATTGAAGCTCTCAGTGGATCCTGTGTGATCATAAAGTGCAGATTTGAGATTAATGAAGGATATGACAAAGGGATCACTGAGACTGCTGCTACTGGACTGTGGCTCAAAGATGGAACTAATATGAACAACAATTTAGGGACCATAAATCTAATTGGTTCAAAGGGGAAATAACTGGAAAACTACACGAAAAGAGGATTGAGGAGTAAAGATAAACTGAAATGGACCTATGATAAAAACTTAACTTCAATAAATGTGATCAGTGAGTGACTTATGGCTGGAAATATTATGACAAATTGTGATCTAATCCAGTACAATAAAATCTGTATCACCATCATTATCTGAAATTATGAAATGATAGTTAAAACAATATAATATAATTGTATGTATTTCAGAGTCTCCCCCCAAACCCACAGTGCAGCTGTATGTGGAGCAGAAGGAGGTGCAGGATCAGGAGGAGGTGTTGGAGGGGAGCTCTGTGAGTCTGCGCTGCTCTGCTGAGACTCTCTGCTCCTCTCCTCCACCAACTCTCACATGGAGCTCCACTCCCAGAATCCCCCTCAGTGAGAGCAGCAGACTACAGGAGCTCATCTCTGATCTGAACTTCACTGCTACTCACCGTCAGCACAGAGTCACTTTCACCTGCACTATAACCTACCAGCTACAGGACAAGAACAAAACAGCACAGAACAACATCACATTACATGTTCAGTGTAAGTGATGCTTTGTGATGCTCTTTAGTTTTGACTTATGAATTATATTATTGTGATTTTTATTGTGAGGCCCTGAATTTGCTTTGCTTCAGATTCCCCAAAAACACATCAGTGTCTGTGATTCCCTCCAGCTCTGTGTTGGAGGGCAGTTCAGTGACTCTGATCTGCAGCAGTGATGCAAATCCAGCAGTGTTGAACTACACCTGGTCCAGAGAGAGTGAAGGACAGTTGGAGCAGCTGCAGACTGGACACACTCTTACCTTCAATAGGACCGACCTGAAACACAGAGGCTGGTACCACTGTACAGCTCAGAACCAACATGGCAGCCAAAACTCTTCAGTGATGCTGGACATTCAGTGTGAGTATTACATAACAGCAAATTTTACCTTGTCAATTTTAAAGTCAATTATAAAATGAACAGTTATGATGCTGTTTTTGTGTTATTTAGCCACGATTCACACATATGTTTGTGACACTGTTTCTGCTGCATTTTTACATAATGTTGATCTAACTAGTGTGAAGAGGACAGAGCCAGTGGAAAAACAGAGATCACAAGTGTTAAAGTTAACAATGTCAGTTAAAGGAGAAGTCCACTTCCAAAACAAATTATATTTACATATAATGTACTCACCCCCTTGTCATCCAACATGTTCATGTCTTTCTTTCTTCATTCGTAAAGAAATAGTTTTTTGAGGAAAACATTTCTGCATTTTCCTCCATATAATGGACTGGTATGGGGCCCTGATTTCGAACTTTCAAAAGGCAGTTTAAATGCGGCTTCAAACGATACCAAATGCGGTGGAAACAACCTCTTCAAAAGGAGAAAGGATCTTATCTAGCGAAACGATCGGTTATTTTCATAAAAAAAATACAATTTAAATACTTTCTATTTTAAAATGCTCATCTTGTCTTGCCTTGCTCTCCTTGAACTCAGTGTATTCTGGTTCAAGACAGTTAGGGTATGTCGAAAAAACTCCCTCAACTTCAAAAATCATTTCAAAATCATCCTACACCGCTGCAGAAGTACCGACCCAGTCTATGCAAAGTGAACATGCAAAGATGATTAAACAGCTCTAACAAATAAGGTATTTTTACAGCTTTATAGGATGATTTTGAAGTTGAGGGTCCCCATGAACAAAATTAGGATAGGAGTTTTTTGACATACCTCTAACTGTCATGAACTGAACATGAAAAAAATTCAAAACATTTACAACCGCATTTGGGATTCGTTTGCTTTAAGTTCCAAGCATTTGAACTATATTTGGAAGTTCAAAATCGGGACAAAATATCAGTCCCATATATGGAATAAATGCCACTTGCTTTGAAATTTTTTATTCAAATAACATATTATTTCTTTTACGACTGAAGAAATAAAGACATATGAACACCTTGGTACTGTTAGCTTTTCTCTAGAGTACATTAGGTGAATCTTTGTTTTGGAAGTGGACTTCTCCTTTAAAGTCATTTGGGTCCAAAAGCAACATTTATCATTGACAGGAGCAGAATGATTACAGTTATTGTTTTTCTCATTTTAATACTTTCAGATGCCCCTAAAATCTCTCCATCCTCCAGCTGTACCAGAACTGATGTACCTGTGTGTTCTGTGAGGTTGATGGGAATCCCTCTCCTGAACTGGAGTGGCATCTGTCTGGACGTCCTGTCGCTAACTCTTCAAACATGTTCATCAGTGAAGAGCGATTGAGCAGCACAGGCTTGAGGAGCTCCATCACTCTACATCAGTCTCTCACACACACATCCACTCTGCAGTGTGTCAGCAAAAACACTCATGGAACTGCAAGAAAACAACTTCAACTGCCTCTCTGTCATCTGCAGTTTGCAGGTGAATCATGACAACATTGTGTCATTATGTCAGGAAATATATATTTCAATGAATTGATATCCATCAAAGAATTAGCTTGGTAAAATAATGTTTTATGCTAAAACCTTAATATTTTTATTATGTTGAAACGGTTTTATACAATACATAAGGAACCTAAGACTGCTGTATTGTGAAAATATACATAAAGCTGTCAGACTGTACAACACCTGTACTTGCCTCCAAAAATCACTGTACTTAAGAAAAAAAAAAAGTATTCTATTTTGCTGCAAAGTCAAGATACTGTGCTCCATGTAAATACTACTTTGGAAGTATTGTGACTCTTTCTTTTCTCTATTTTCTATTGTGTCCTATATTTTTCATGTTTTTAGATTGTCAACAGTCTACAGTTTTACTCTTGATCATATTAACACTGATTCTGGTTCTGTACGCTCTGACTGTTGGACTTGGACTCTACAAAATGAGACAGTAAGTCATTCAGACAGTAACAACACATTTCTCAAACAAGAGATAAATGTACTGATGTGCTGAGCTTGAACTCTTTTTTATCTAAATAGTCTACTATTTTTCCAGATTGACCATGAAGCTGAAGGTGAGTCTCTTTAAGTAAACAGAAGATATAGTAAGACAACATAACAATGATGGTGTTGAAGAGTGTTTTTGTTTTCAGGCTCAGAATGAGGCAGCCGGCACATATGCTTCTCTTCATCTCTCTGCTCCACCCTCTGAATATGAGACTTTGAACATTAAGAGAGGTGACACACAATAAACAACAAATAGACACTGTAAAAAAAAAAAAAAAAATGAAATTTAAGTTATTTAGGCTTTTTTTCCCTATACATTTATAATATTGTTTATTATTAACATTATCACCTGACTTTTTTCCCTCTCCCTCATATACATCTATAAAACCTGTGCACTACATCTGAGGTTTCCTGAAGCCAAACTAAAGCTTTGTGTGACAACAGACTTAAATTAGACAAATGTACAAATTTATGCAAGTTGTATAGCTTTTGTAGCAATAGACTTTATTAATAGAAATGATATTAAAGTCTTTGTGTGAACAATGCATGTTAATGCTGATCCAGGAAGTACTGCTGTGATGTGATGAAAAAGGGAAGTTATAGTAGATCTGATGCAAGTCAGTAGATTATGCTTCAGATTCTGTTTCTGCAGCACAGCTTCAGTCCGTAACAGTTCAGTGTAACAGCTGGAAACTTGGGATCTAAACAGGAGTTTCCCACACTTTCTGCTCTCAGGAAGGTCAGATTCAATTTCTTTTACAAATTCCCTCTGTCAGATTTTGATTTCCTTTTTGCTGTTTTACATCTATTTACAATCTAAAATGAATATACTCAATAAACATAAACAGATGCTGTCATATCAAATATGTTAAATTACTTTTAAAAAGGATAAATTATATGGACAATTTTAAATGTCTGTGGTAGATTTGTCTTTATTTAATTAATGATGAACATTATTACGAAGTTTATCCAGTGTTGCATTTTTCTTTCTTCCTTTTTTTGGGGCAATTTGCTTTCCACCTATAGGTTGATGTTGCTTATTTATTGACAATATGAACGTCTGGACAGCAGGAAAAATAATTCTTCTCGGTTTTCTGTTAAAAGGTTTCAGTATTTTCCATTCATAAACTAAATTAACAACAACAAAAACATTCCACACCTCTTTTCTTGATATTTATAATAATTATATCTCACATTTCTATTGTGTGTGTGTTGTAGGTGTTTGCTGTAGAGATTTCAGCATCAGTCTGCCACAGAAGATTGAAGCTCTCAGTGGATCCTGTGTGATCATAAAGTGCACTTTTGAGATTAATGAAGGACATGACAGAAATCTCAATGAGAGCGCTATAGGAGTGTGGTTCAAAGATGCAGTGAAAGGGAATAACAATAAAGTGTTTAATTCCAAAGATTCTAAACCTAATCACTTCAGTGGGAAAATAACTGGAAAACTACACGAAAAGAACTGCACCACTATCTTTTATAATGTTAATTCAAATCACAATGGTAAATATTACTTCAGGATCATAAGTGGTGATCTGAAATACACCTACGGACAACTCTTCTCCACTATGAATGTCATTGGTGAGTGATTTGAGCCATTTATTTGAAAACAAATATGTTGAATCAGTGTTTTAAATGTTGCTACCATTGTCATTTTACTGTCTCTGTTTCAGAGTCTCCCCACAAACCCACAGTGCAGCTGTATGTGGCGCAGAAGGAGGTGCAGGATCAGGAGGAGGTGTTGGAGGTGTTGGAGGGGAGCTCTGTGAGTCTGCGCTGCTCTGCTGAGACTCTCTGCTCCTCTCCTCCACCAACTCTCACATGGAGCTCCACTCCCAGAATCCCCCTCAGTGAGAGCAGCAGACTACAGGAGCTCATCTCTGATCTGAACTTCACTGCTACTCACCGTCAGCACAGAGTCACTTTCACCTGCACTATAACCTACCAGCTACAGGACGAGAACAAAACAGCACAGAACAACATCACATTATATGTTCAGTGTAAGTGATGCTTTGTGATGCTTTTTAGTTTTGACTTGTGAATTATATTATTGTGATTTTTATCGTGAGGCCCTGAATTTGTTTTCCCTTCAGATTCCCCTAAAAACACATCAGTGTCTGTGATTCCCTCCAGCTCTGTGTTGGAGGGCAGTTCAGTGACTCTGATCTGCAGCAGTGATGCAAATCCAGCAGTGTTGAACTACACCTGGTCCAGAGAGAGTGAAGGACAGTTGGAGCAGCGGCAGACTGGACACACTCTTACCTTCAATAGGACCGACCGGAAACACGGAGGCTGGTACCACTGTACAGCTCAGAACAAACATGGCAGCCAAAACTCATCAGTGATGCTGGACATTCAGTGTGAGTATTTTATAACCCATTTTACTTGCTCAGATTCATTAGCACCTTAAAGTCAATTATAAAATTAATTGTTTCAGTCCTGGATGCTGACTGTAGGTTTAGCCGATGTATCAGCACAATAGTTTGGATATATATTCTTCAAACATTCTTTCATGATGGTGTTTGTTGTTGTTGTTGTTGTTGTTGTTGTTGTTGTTGTTGTTGTTGTTGTTGTTATTGTTGTTGTTGTTGTTGTTGTTTTTTTGCCATTTCAAATCTGTGTGAATTTCTTTCTTCTATAGAACACTAAAGAATATATTTTGATTTTACTCATACAATGAATGGTTTTTTGGGAGAACTGTCTCTCTAAGACTAAAAGTAAAAGTATATATCGAGGAGTGAGAACCAGAAGGGCGCAGGGGTGGATCTAGAAAATAATTTTTAGGGTGGCAAAGGGGTGGCATGGGGTCTATTAGGGGTGGCAACACCAAAGAAAGCCCCCATGCATAGTTTTTGGGGATTTATAGTCTGACATACACAGTTGTGTTCACAAATATTGCATTACCATTAAGTCATCTATACTGTTTAAAATGAAAAATAAATAACAACATTTCAATGTCCATCATGGCACCAAGTCAATAAACAATATATAAAAAAAAACTTAAACAGGTTATACAGTAAATGTTTCTGAGCTTGCATCACTAAAGAATACATGCAATTCTATTTAATTACTACTTAGATGGTATAAATCGTGTTTTAGTGCAAGTTTAAGATGTTAATGTTGATGATTTAATCTTAATTTCCTAACATTAGAAAGAAATATTATAATATCAAAGCACTGAAACTGGATCAGTTTTGTAAACAATGGTTGATTTTCTGTTATTAATCGAGGTAGAAATGTCTGTAATCACCCAGAACACACTATCAACCATATAATTTAGCAACACCCCAGCAACTGCATAGCAAGAGCCTAGCAACCACCCAGAATATCCTAACAAATAACTAGCAACACTTCACCAAACATCTAGAACATCTAACTGACCAAACAATTTATGTTTTTAAACAAGTCTTAAGACAAGCCAGCATAAATATGTCTTTCAAACATTTCAATCTAGTGATTACAGGTATTTTTAAATGCTTACACACAATTCAAATACAACAATGACTTTCCTGCCCAGTGAACACTCGTGAGATCAGTAATACTAACAAAAGAGTCTTATTAGGAATTAATTTGCAATTCAATGTCTATTACAGTACACAACATAAATTAATCATCCTCTGCACATTTGGCTAAATTTCATTAGAATATACAGTACTATTTGGTCTTCTGACAAAAGACTATATCTCTAAGTAGTCATTTCTCAGTTCTGCAAAAATGCAGTAGGCTACACATAAAAAAATGGTTACAAATAAAATTTGACAGTCACACTTCTGAAGGTGTACAACATGTACTACAGTTTACTGTACATATAGAATAGTGAAATCTAATGTACTAATGTACATCTAATGTACTACCATAATTACACTGCATGTGTAAGTATAATACCCATGTAAATGATTCTGATTGGTGTGTCATCAGTTTTGCTGCTTATTGTTTAACTTACTTATTGTTAAACTTTTTGAGAAATGTGTCTTTGTTTTCAGCACTGAATTAATGGTTTGGGAATATAAGCCAACTAACATCAGTTACATTGTGTTGACAATCGAGAAATCTGTAATACGACCAGATGCTTACCCAACTCTGCTATTAGTTTCCGTGATCGGCATCTTCTTATTGATTTCATGCTATTATTGTTTCGTCGGATACGGCAAAAAGGTCTATATCAATGATGAACGTGGTGCGAGCGGTCAGAGAATCAGATCATCAAACAATTACGCGATCTCAGACATATCCGTACGGGATTAGATTTGTAGCAGTAATTATCGGATTTACGAACAAATGTAAAACAACTCGTTAGTGAACTGGGCCGCGCTTTGTGTTTTGACTCAAAAAGAACCGGTTGATAAGAGTCATTTGTTAATGAAGTCCATTACACTGGGCGCGCGCTGCGTGCGCGTGCAACTATCGTGCACATTTTATTGAAAGACGTGTTTTTTGCCATTGTTTTGCCTTACGCTGTCATCGCTGCGGCTGAAAAGTAGCACGTGAAACACTGCTCACATTTATTCTGTGATAATTCTGGGGTGGCAGGTGGGGTGGCACAGCTTTTTCTTAGGGTGGCAGTTGACACCCCGTGCCACCCCGGTAGATCCGCCCCTGGAAGGGCGTAAGTGACATTTTGGGTGAAATGGAGATATATGTATATATATATATGCTCTTGATGAGCTCTTTCTACTGGCAAAAGGACACAAGTGAATTCTTAAAAAATTTTAAGTTATTCATTAGAAACCAAAAGACTTAAGTAACTTAAGACATTGAAAATACTAAGCCAGTTGGTGCTAAAAGGGCATAACTGCACTTATGCCACAGAATTAGTTTTACACTTAATTTACACTTTATACTTTAAGTATACCAGTTTACTAATATGTAAATAATATGTACATGTATTTGTAGTATACTTAGTATGAAAATAAGTATTTCAAATGCATTTTTGTATATTTATTTTTCACTAGGGAAGGCATCTGTAAAGGCTTTTTAGTCACCTATTTGACCAAATTGTTAAATGGCTGGGATTACTATTTTAGTAAAATTAATCACATTCACCCCCCCGTTTCACAGAGAAGACCTAAACCTAATCCCAGACTAAAATGTAAGTCTGAGCTGTTTCGACTGAAACAAACTTGCAATAACTGATCTTAAAATATATCAGCGCCTTTGTTTTGTCTCAAGATGCACATCAGTAATGTCTTTTCCCTAGCACGTTTATAAAAATTACTTAAATGTCCTAGTTGAACTATGGCCTAATCCTGACTTAGTCTAAACTCTGTCTGTGAAACTGGGCCTCAGTTAACTAATTTGATATAAGGGCTTTTTATGTGATATTTTATGTTATCACAATAGATTATTTCCTTTAAACTCATTAAAGGAGTAGTTCACTTCCAGAACAAAAATTTACAGATAATGTACTCACTCCTTTGTCATCCAAGATGTTCATGCCTTTCTTTCTTCAGTCATAAAGAAATAGTTTTTTGAGGAAAATATTTTAGGATTTTTCTCCATATAATGGACTTCAATGGTACCCCAGAGTTTGAACATCAAAAATGCAGTTTAAATGCAGCTTCAAAGGACTCTAATCAATCCCAGCCGAGGAATAAGGGTCTTATCCAGCAAAACGATCTGTCATTTTCTTAAAAAAATACAAAATTTAGGTCCCACTTTATATTAAGTGGCCTTACTACTAAGTACTTACATTAAAATTAATCATTTGATACAGTGCACTCATTGTGTGCATACATGTATTTACATTGTACTTAGATTTTAAAAATACCTGCATGTAATTACATCTGTAATTAATTTCTGTAAGTACATTTTTAATTACACTGTTGACCCATCCCTTACACCTTAACCCACCCTTAAACCTACCCATACCACCAAACCTCTCCCTAACCTTACCCATATCCCACCTCAATAGCAACAAATGTGTTTTGCCTTACAGTTTTCCAACCTACCCTAAATGTATTGACCAGAATTACACAGAGTATGCATGCGCATGGCAGACGTGATGAGCATTTGAGGTTAAAAAATTACATACATTTGTAATTTTTTTGATTGTTTCGCTAGATAAGACCCTTATTCCTCGGCTGGGATCGTTTAGAGTTCTTTGTAGCTGCATTTAAACTACATTTGGACGTTCAAACTCACGGACACCATTGAAGTCCATTATATGGAGATAATTCCTGAAATGTTTTCCTTAAAAAACATAATTTCTTTATGACTGAAGAAAGAAAGGCATGAACATCTTGGATGACAACGGGGTGAGTACATTACTGCAAATTTTTGTTCTGGATGTTAACTACTCCTTTAATGTAATGCTTTGTTCATATTGTTATCAGATGAGCCCATATTTTTATACATGAAATGGTATGAAGGGTGAAATGGAATGAGTGTACAGATTTTTATTATAAATGATTGAAATCAGTACACAAAGTTAGATTAAATTATGGTAAAATTTTTGTTTTGGCCCTCCTGTAAAGTTGGTGAAATATCACTTACGCCCTTCTGGTTCTCCCCCCTCAATATACTCTCAAGTGGCCCAATAATGTGTTTGAACACTTTTGGACACTTGAGTCACTTAATGTCTGAATATTATTGCTTCCAAAACAAAGATTCACATATAATGTGGCACTGTCCTTGTCATCCAAGATGTTCATGTCTTTGAAGGTCTTCAGTCAAGTAAATTCATTATGTTTTTTGAGGAAAACATTTCTGCATTTTTCTCCATATAATGGACTGATGATGGTGCCCCGATTTTTAAAACTTTCCAAAATGGAGTTTAAATGCAGCAACGACTCAAATGATCCCAAATGCGGTTGTAAATTTTCACAGCCAAGGAAGAAGGGTCTTATCTAGTGTACCAGCTAATCTGTTATTTTCATTTTAAAAATACAATTTAAATACTTTGATAATCTCAAAAGGCGCTCCTCTTGCTTTTCTCTCCCTGAAATCTAGGAGTATTCTGGCTCAAGTACAGTTAGGATCTTTCGAAAAACTCCTAATCATATTTTCTCTCTCAACTTCAAAAAACATTTCAAAATCATCCTACATCACTGCAGAAGGGCAGTTCCAGCCTTTGCAAAGTAAACATGCAAAGTGTTCAAACACCCTTAACAAAAAAGATAAAACAGCGATATAGGACGATTCTGAAGTTGAAGGAGAACATTAGATGGGTTTTTCGACATACCCTAACTGTCATGAACCAGAACAAAAACAGACCAGGCAGAGTAAAACAAGACGAGCATTTGGCATTAAAAAGTATATAAATTGTATTATTATTAAATGAATAACCAATTCTTACGCTAGATAAGTGCATTAAATAACAAAATATCAAACCACATGGCACTGTATATGTAATGGCACTTATTCAAACAGTTCTTCTGAAGGTACGCTGAGGCAAGCCAATTCATTTGGCGACCATCTTTGAAACACCTCTCGGGCTGCTATTTCAATCATGCAAGTGCAGCTTCTGTCTCTCTGAATGAGGAAACATCAAATTCTTTAAAACTGTTCACCAAGCTGATGATCATTTTCATATTTGCAATCCCCAATGAAATCTGACAACAACTGTATCATAAGTTTTGTTTCTTATGCTCAAGTAGCTTTTTTTGGTCAAAAGCTTAATTTTGCTCTAGACCAGCTAATGTGTAGTTCTAAGCATGTGTCTCAGCTCTGTGTTGGAGGGCAGTTCAGTGACTCTGATCTGCAGCAGTGATGCAAATCCAGCAGTGTTGAACTACACCTGGTCCAGAGAGAGTGAAGGACAGTTGGAGCAGCTGGAGACTGGAGACACTCTTACCTTCAATAGGACCGACCTGAAACACAGAGGCTGGTACCACTGTACAGCTCAGAACAAACATGGCAGCCAAAACTCATCAGTGATGCTGGACATTCAGTGTGAGTAATACACAATAGCCATTATTTGTCACATTCATTAGGACTGTGACATCAATTATAAAATGAGCTGTAAAGATCATTGCACACTGAGTCCGAAATTTTTGTATTCTTCAAACATTCTTTCATGACAGTTTTTTTTTTTTGATTTCAAACCTTTTTTTTTTTATATTCGTCATCCTTTCCTACCAAAATGCTTACTACAGATGTGAAAACAAAGAAAATTGAACCTGATCCAAACTTTTTTATGAAGGACGAAAGTTTCAGAGGCAGTGTGTAAAGGTGATTGACACAACGTGAGGTCATATTTATGTTATAACATTTATGTAAAATTTTGGACGAGAAATTCGGACTGTGCAAAGACCTTTACGACTCTATGAAGAATGTTTATCTTTACTATGTTTAAGGCCATAAAATATTTTAAAAGCCTTTAAGTTGTTTGGTTAACCTTACAACACATTTATGTTTATTTAATTTAAATGCACAGACAAATTTAATGCTTTAGTGTTAAAATAATGATGACAGTTAAAGGGGTCATGAACTGACAGTTAAAGGGGTCATGAACTGCCTTTGTTTTTTCTTTTGTACTGTTCTCTGAGGTCAACTTATAATGTTATCAAGATTTTTACATCAAAAAGCATCAAAATTTAGAAGTAATAGGCTATTTTCTGTCCTGCTTTTATCCCCCCTTCAGCAGAATGCTCTGTTTGAATAGTCGTGGTGGATTGTAGACTCTGAAAAACGTAACTGCTACGATTGGCTAACAGCCCACATTCATTCCTCATAGATGGACACCACTGTGATTTAGGTTTAAAACACATAAATAACTCAGTACATATCAAATGATCTGTAAGAAGAGACCAAGCAATAGTGACCATGTAATGAACACACTTTTGTTGTAACATCACTGTCAGATCCAATTTAGGTGGGACAGCATCATCTTTTAGTTTCAGTCTTGCTGAAAATTCTGCATTGAATTGTGTCTCTCCGGTTACTGACATAACCTCAGTTCCCTGAGATAAGGGAACAAGCGTTGCGTCGTTGATGCTATAGGTAATTGTAAATGAATCTGTGGTAAAATGAAGTAAACAAAGGACTGAGTTCTTACTGATGCGGTCTGGAACTTTGCTTATCTACAAGGGCATAGGCTTGCTTTTGACATTGGTGGGGACAAGTAAAACCACCCACCCCCGACCACCCAATCATTTTCACATTAATAGTAGACCTTTGACCACAGTTTCATGTCACATGTCAAAAACATATACATATATTTAATTGTTTTATCAAAATTATTGCTAAACACTATGCACTAATCAGTGGGCGGGGTTAAACAGGCAGTGATGTTGATCTTCTTCTGATTAACTAGCTTATTACATCAATAGGCTTGCTTTTGAAGCTGTCATTTTGGGGACAGACTGCCACCCACCCTCGATATAATTTTCGCATTAATGATATACCTTTGAAAGACATGTTTTTATAGTATATTTAATTGTTTTATCAAAATTATTGCTAGGGACAGTTTGATGGATATTGGCGCTGTTCACAGCCCCACACCCCCCTGCATAATTCTAAAGAATGATTAACTACCTATTACATCAAAGAGTAATACATTCAAAAAGCTGTCATTTTGACAGACTGCCTTTAATATAAGCTTTTTATAAAGATGTTTTTATAGTGCAATGACCTCTTATATGTCAAGAAAAGAGAATTTTGGTTTCTCAGTTCATGACCCCTTTAAAGTCAGTAGGGTCCAAAGCAACACTCAAAAGAATGACATGTACACAGTTTGGATTGTTATGAGAGTCAGTAAATGATGGGAGAAAGTCTCTTCAAATACAGAGATTATCTTCCAAAACATATTTTAAACAAAGTTTGGAAATAACAAACAAAATAAATGGCATCGGAACCCTACAACCCAACAAAGCAGTAATTACAAGAATTTACAAATTATGAACAAAATACAATGAAAATACAATCCCAAAACAAAATCAAAATAAACAAAATTTAAAAAAATACAAAAAATACAACTTGTTTTGCTATTTTGTTACCTAATGCAAATGTATGTTCAAAGAAGCTCTGGAAGAAGATGAATGGAAGATTTTTAAACACTCGTCATGTGGTCAGCACCAATAGGAGGCAGCCTTCAATAATGACAACAGCCAATCACGGAACAGCCACCTCTGCAACACAAAACGCATACATAAATAGAACAAAAGAGAAACAAATACAACTGAGGTTGTAACACCTTAGTTTTTCTCAATTAATCTTTTATCTTTTCTTCTCAGATGCCCCTAAACTAAACTGTAACATTTATCACTGACAGGAGCAGAATCATTACAGTTATTCTGTTTTTCTTACTTTAATACTTTCAGATGCCCCTAAAATATCTCCATCCTCCAGCTGTGTCAAAACTGATGCAACTGTTTGTTTTTGTGAGGTTGATGGGAATCCCTCTCCTGAACTGGAGTGTGTGAAAATGATTTTAAAACGCTTAAATTAAACTTTACTGTTTATATGCTTTAAGGCTTTATTTAAAAAAAAAAAAAAGTAAAAAAAATATATTATTTTGCATGGTATATTTACATGGCATATAATCCATATCTGATTAGACTATATCAAAACCTTTGATGTCAGGCAAACTTATACACTTATGCACAACATTTCATTTCTGAAGCAACATTAGTCTAAAATAAAATTCTATTATTAATTTTTTAAGCCATCTCTGCATTTGTCATATCATTTATTTATTGCACTCCATTGTCAGATGAGGGTGTAGCTACTGTTATGTATTTCCTTAGTGTGAACAACCTCATAGCCTGCCTACAGTCCCACTTGCAGGGACGGATTATGACTTGGTTGAAATTGTTTCTTTTATATATTTATATTTATATTTATATTGAAATATTCCCAAATGTATTAAATATCTCCATTCTCAAATATAAGTACATGCATTTTGCACCTTTATAGATCATGTTGGTTGATCTATAATGGGCGATGGGCAAGTTGCCTAATGTTAGTGTAATCTATCACCTATAGCGCATAAAATATTTTGGAAACACTTTACAATAAGGTTTGTTAGTTAACATTACTGTAGGCTATTAACATAAACTAAGAATGAACAATACTTCTACAGCATTTATTAATCTTAGTTCATGTTCATTTCAAAATTTACTAATGCATTATTGAAATCAAAAGTTGTGTTTGTTTACATTAGTTAATGCAATGTAAACTAACATGTACTAACAATGAACAACTGTATTTTCATTAACATTAACAAAGATCGAATAAATACTGTATGTATTGTTCATTAATGTTAGTTAATACATTAATTAACATTAACTAATGGAACCTTATTATAAAGTGTTACAAATATTTTTAATATGGCTTATTTTTGTGTTTAACGTGAATTTAATAAAAACATTGTAAGTTACTTATTCTAACACTTGGAAAGAGAAGGAAAGAATATGTAGCCTTCATTATCAAAGAACATTATCATTAACTTCTGTTAGGAGCTCAAGCACTCTCAAAAACACTGAATCTGTTTACATTTTGAATTGAATAACTTTTTTTTTTTTATTCGGATGCACATTTGGACATTTGGTTTCTGGTGAGAATTCACCAGCGAGCAAATTCACTCAGCAAGCATGCACTGAACAAAACACTGCACTTCAGCGATGACTCATCTGAACGCCTCTGATTGGCCAAAGCGTTCATGAGTTCAACAGAATCGTGTGTGATTGGTTATAATGCGCAGCGCGAACGCAGATTTGAATTTGGCAGCTGATGTGTGGCACTGAACGATCTAATTACACCGGCGTGATATTAATATGAAATATAAATTATTCAGCCTTTTTTTTTTTTTTTTGGAAGCTGCATTCAAAATTCAACTGGCTGAAAAATCTGAGGGCACAAATTGTGGAACTCACTCAGCAACTGTAACTACACAGGACAGACTGTTTTCTCATTTTTCAGGCTGGTAAGCTTGTTTTACATTTTCTTTTTTTGTTTTAAATGCTGGTTTAGGAATGCTAGTTTACTTAGGAGGACCAGTTATTTTTGTACACATTTCCATTTCATTGTTTGTATAAGTGTTAGTATTTCCCCCTACTGACAACCTTCTTAAGGCCAATTCACACTGTACAGACAGATGCTGACAAATGCTAATAACAGACAGTTGAGTTCATCAGATGTTGTTGGATCAGCGTGTTACTTGTCCATTGAACATGCTCAGTCGGTGTTTGTCGGGTTGTGGAAAGTTTGAGAAGTGACATGATCTAATCTGGTGATTGTGAATTGGGCTTTAAAATAAGAAAAAGATATGGCTGAGAAAGGTTTGTAGGTTTAGTTTTTGACACTTTAAAACTAAGCAAACACAAGTGTGTGTAACATGTTGTGTTGATTTTTAATGCCATTACAAAGCTTAAAGCTCATATGCATTGCACACACCCACTTAAGATGGAGATCATTAATTTGTTGCCATCAAATTAGCCTCAGCTGCTGGCATGGCATTAAAATCTCATCTAACTACCTCATTACCTCTTCTCTCTACTCTACTTTCTTTTTTTTTTTTTTTTTTTAAAAAAAGTGCCTTTTTTAACCTTTTGCTAAATGTAATCATGTACTTTTGATGCAGGTGAGTCCTGTTTGGGCCTTTCTGTTTGGTGCTGCACAAAGATCTGATTAGACTGTAACAGACTTTTGGTCTGGAGTAGAAAGTTTTCTTATTCACAGAGAGGATTTGAAAAGCTCTTCTTAATGTTTGAAAGCTGATCAGCAAGTTATCTGTCAAATTTATAACACATATAATTCAATTGGTAGTTCAGTAGCCTAATGGCCCGTTTATAGCTGTGTGTAAATTGGGTTGTTTAAGATGTTTATGTCTTTCTTTCTTCAGTTGTAAAGAAATTAGGTTTTTTGAGGAAAACATTTCAGGATTTTTCTCCATATGGATATGGTACCCTGATTTTGAACTTGAAAATGCAGTTTAAATGCGGCTTCAAACGATCCCAAATGCGGTTGTAAATGATCCCAGCCGAGGAAGAAGGGTCTTATCTAGCAAAACGATCGGTTATTTTTATTTTAAAAAATACAATTTAAATACTTTTTAATCTCAAATGCTCGTCTTGCCTTTCTCTCCATGAACTCTGTGTATTCTGGCTCAAGACAGTTAGGGTATATCAAAAAACTTCAATTGTATTTTCTCCCTCAACTTCAAAAATAATTTCAAAATCATCCTACATCGCTGCAGAAGTTCCGACCCAGTCTTTGCAAAGTGAACATGCAAAGAAGATCAAACACCCTTAACAAAAAAGGTAAAACAGCAGTACAGGATGATTTTGAAGTTGAGGAAGAACATGAGATGGGAGTTTTTCGACATACCCTAACTGTCATGAACAGGAACAAAAAACAGTCCAGGCAGAGTAAGACAAGATGAGCATTTGGCATTAAAAAGCATATAAATTGTATAATTTTTTATTAAAAATAACCTATCGTTTTGCTTGATAAGACCCTTCTTCCTCAGCTGGGATCGTTTATAAAGGCATTTGGGATCGTTTGAAGCCGCACTTAAACTGCATTTTGGAAGTTCAAACTCAGGGCACCATAGCAGTTTTCCTCAAAAAACATAATTTCTTTACCACTGAAGAAAGAAAGATTATTTGTAAATTGTTGTTCTGGGAGTGGAGTTCTTTAATATTTTTCAAATGATTTTTAAATTCTTTTTAATAATGAGCTTTTTTAATGGCTTATATGACACTTCTTTCTTGTGCACAGAGATCTGATTAGACTTTAGATAGGTCTGGAGAAAAAAGTTTTCTTTATTAATAGAGTGGATGAGAAAGGCACTTGCTAATGTGTGAATGCTGAGCAGGAAGCTGATAGTCCAGTCACAATCTTTTTTTAAAACTGATAATGAAGTGACTGACCACTTAAAGTTCAAAAGCTGCAGTCACAGTTTACATTAGTTTTATTTTATAATTTAATAGATCAATTTTGGAGATATTTACAGTTTTGCATTTTGTTTAGAATAACTTACAGTTTTGTGATTTCATGTTAAAAAACATGAGAACAAACAAAGCAACAGTTTTAGTGACATTTATTTAAAATATGTTTGGAAAAAACATTTAAAAAAATAAATGCTTAGGGTTTAGATGATAAACTATAGAAATACTGCTCACAACAAACACAAAAAAACACTTTGACACTTTGTGACTGTCAGACACTAATGTGATGAATAGTGCTGTGGTTCCTCTGTGTGAACTTGATGAGAACAGTCTTCACACATCTACTAAAAGTACCTTGATAGCCACTAGCTTAACAAGTAAAGCAGAGTAGAGAAATTAGTTCTGAGAAAAGCACTTGCATTATTTGTTTGTGAATACATCTTAGTCATTTTGTATCATGAATGAATGACATTCAGACATTGTGTCCAAATACTTCACTGCATCTTAATTCAGTTGAAGTTCAGTTGGTTTTTGATAACCACATCTGCACTGACAAACAGTTGAAGGAATCAGACTCCCCTCAGTATGGTCTCAGTGGGGCGTGTTTTTGGTACAGTAAAATAATTGTACAGTTTTTTTTAAGTGACTTGGAGTGTCAGTATGAATGTGGTAATCATCATTTAGTATCATGGTATTACCATGGTGAACCCACCAGACTTTGCTTTTGTCTCATTTCTGTACTCCACCATCTCTTTCCTCTTCCACTCTGAACTTATCACCCCCCCCTTTCCTTTTTTTTTTTTTTTTTTAGCTGACACTTTATGAAAATTACTGTCTCTACAGATTGTCGATTTTTAATACTATTGTAAAAAATATGCTACATTTCTTTAACTTTTATACCTTGTTGTTGCCCTGTTTTATTACGGATTATTTATAAGCAATATTAGCATATTGTTTGTTACAGGGCAGAGAGCTCTTACTGACAGCCGTATGTCATAGACAACAGCGCCACCTTCAGCATATTTGCATCATTTCATTTGTGCAGTTGGTACAGTTTGTCACACCCCCAGTTTTATTTATAAGTAATAGCACTGGAACTGTAAATATCTTGACACTAAAAATGGCTGCTGATGCATCAGCACAGTCATTCAGTTCAACATTATTCACACATTAGTTTGTGACAAAATGTTTCTAACCAGTTTGAAAAGGACAGAGCCAGTAGTAAAACAGAGATCATAAGTGTTAATAAAAGGCGTAGTTCAAAAATAAGACGTAAAAAAATAATATTCTGTCATGATTAATCTCACTAATGTTGTTCCAAATCTCTCAGTCTTTGTTTGGATTGTGTGATTGTACATGACCTTTGCCCATTTTTGGACTTTGTCGATTACCCCTTCAATAAATACTGTGTTTTGATTCTTCATGTCTCTGAACAGTTACATGACATTAACATCTTACCAAATGGCATCTGCTTTAAAACAAATGCCACTTGTTTTGATGTTTTGTTATTTAATGCAAATACATTCATTCATATATTTTTAAGTGATGCTTATGTCCAAATAATTGGGCCACTTTGTACAGTAACTTACAGAAATATTAGCTACCCTCACTTCCCCAGTAGTCCAGTATTTTTCGCCATATCAATCTTTTATCTATTCTTCTCAGATGCTCAGTTCAGTGACTCTGACCTGCAGCAGTGATGCAAATCCAGCAGTACTGAACTGTAACATTTATCATTGACAGGAGCAGAATGATTACAGTTTTTGTTTTTCTCATTTTAATACAAAAAAAAAAAAAAAAAGTATTCCTCTATTTTGGTACAAAGTCAAGATACTGTGCTCCATGTAAATACTACTTTGGAAGTATTGAGACTCTTTCTTTTCTCTCTTTTCTGTTGTGTCCTATATTTTTCATGTTTTTAGATTGTCAACAGTCTACAGTTTCATTCTTGATCATATTAACACTGATTCTGGTTCTGTACGCTCTGACTGTTGGACTTGGACTCTACAAAATGAGACAGTAAGTCATTCAGACAGTAACAACACATTTCTCAAACAAGAGATAAATGTACTGATGTGCTGAGCTTGAACTCTTTTTAATAAATAGTCTACTATTTTTCCAGATTGACCATGAAGCTGAAGGTGAGTCTCTTGAAGTAAATAGTAGATAAAGTAATACGACATAACAATGATGGTGTTGAAGAGTGTTTTTGTTTTCAGGCTCAGAATGAGGCAGCCGACACATATGCTTCCCTTCAGCTCTCTGCTCCACCCTCTGAATATGAGACTTTGAACATTAAGAGAGGTGACACACAATAAATAACAAATAGACATTTCATCTCCTCCTTTGTCCTCCTTAGTCAACTGTGATTTCTGGATTTTTATATACTGCAAACAGTTCTCAATAAATTAGAATGTTGTGGAAAAGTTATTCAGTAATTCAACTCAAATTTTAAACTTGTGTATTAAATAAATTCAATGCACACAGACTAAGTAGTTTAAGTCTTTGGTTCTTTTAATTGTGATGATTTTGGCATTTAACAAAAACCCACCAATTCATTCAATCTCAACAAATTAGAATATGGAGACACGCCAATCAGCTAATCAACTCAAAACACCTGCAAAGGTTTCCTGAGCCTTCAAAATGGTCTCTCAGTTTGGTTCACTAGGCTACACAATCATGGGGAAGACTGCTGATCTGACAGTTGTCCAGAAGACAATCATTGACACCCTTCACAAGGAGGGTAAGCCACAAACATTCATTGCCAAAGAAGCTGTCTGTTCACAGAGTGCTGTATCCAAGCATGTTAACAGAAAATGGAGTGGAAGGAAAAAGTGTGGAAGAAAAGATGCACAACCAACTGAGAGAACCGCAGCCTTGAGAGGCTTGTCAAGCAAAATCGATTCAAGAATTTGGGTGAACTTCACAAGGAATGGACTGAGGCTTGGTTCAAGGCATCAAGAGCCACCACACACAGACGTGTCAAGGAATTTGGCTACAGTTGTCTTATTCCTCTTGTTAAGCCACTCCTGAACCACAGACAACATCAGAGGCGTCTTACCTGGGCTAAGGAGAAGAAGAAATGGACTGTTGCCCAGTGGTCCAAAGTCCTCTTTTCAGATGAGAGCAAGTTTTGTATTTCATTTGGAAACCAAGGTCCTAGAGTCTGGAGGAAGGGTGGAGAAGCTAATAGTCCAAGTTGCTTGAAGTCCAGTATTAAGTTTCCAAAGTCTGTGATGATTTGGGGTGCAATGTCATCTGCTGGTGTTGGTCCACTGTGTTTTTTGAAAACCAAAGCCACTGCACCTGTTTACCAAGAAATTTTAGAGCACTTCATGCTTCCTTCTGTTGACCAGCTTTTTAAAGATGCTGATTTCATTTTCCAGCAGGATTTGGCACCTGCCCACACTCCCAAAAGCACCAAAAGTTGGTTAAATGACCATGGTGTTGGTGTGCTTGATTGGCCAGCAAACTCAGCAGACCTGAACCCCATAGAGAATCTATTAGGTATTGTCAAGAGGAAAATAAGAAACAAGAGACCAAAAAATGCAGATGAGCTGAAGGCCACTGTCAAAGAAACCTGGGCTTCCATACCACCTCAGCAGTGCCACAGACTGATCACCTCCATGCCACGCCGAATTGAGCCAGTAATTAAAGCAAAAGGAGCCCCTACCAAGAATTGAATACATATACAGTAAATGAACATACTTTCCAGAAGGCCAACAGTTCACTAAAAATGTTTTTTTTTTTTTTTTTTTTTTATTGGTCTTATGAAGTATTCTGATTTGTTGAGATAGTGAATTGGTGGGTTTTTGTTAAATGTAAGCCAAAATCACAATTAAAAGAACCAAAGACTTAAACTACTTCAGTCTGTGTGCACTGAATTTATTTAATACACAAGTTTCACAATTTTAGTTGAATTACTGAAATAAATGACCTTTCACGACATTCTAATTTATTGAGATGCACCTGTATGTTACATGAAAGACTTGACATGAGATTTTATCTGTTAAAGAGTTTTCATTTGCATTCATAATCTAACAGAAAACAACTAACTGCACTTGGATTCTTTGTTTTTAAGCCTGATGCATTACAAAACATTTTATGTGCACATGACCCTACTTATTTGTTTGTTATCATTTCTGTGTCATTTTATGTATTTTTATTTGTTATGAAATGTCTTTTGGACTTTTTGGAGCTTGAAAGTGTTGATTGCGTAAAAAAGAAGTAAGAGAATTGGAATGACCTGTCATGTGGTGCCCCCTATCTACAGTGCCCTTCAAGGGTGCACAGTGCCATTAGAAATCATCCATAGTCCAACAGCACTGGAACTTTTCTGTATTTGTTTCACCCGCTTGTCTGTGTTCACATATTCCAGGCTGTTGGTCTGTGCATTAATGGTGGGGATTGTCAGTGACTCTTTCTGCAGGCTTATATTGAAACGCCACTCTGAACTGACAAATGACTGTCATTATGAATGAGTCATTCATTCACTCAACCGATTCATTCAAAAACATAGATTCATTCCAGAGTGCTAAAACTTGTGGTGGGGCAGAAATAGACGTACTGTAACAGAAGTACTGAATAGAATAGAAGTACTGTGACTAGCCATATTGTGTTTGAATTATAAGGTATAAATACTTATTAAACACCATGATTACCTTTAGAACAACAACATTCTTTAATTTCCTCCACAGCACAACAGTGATCACATTAGAGAGCAGGATCTAAGGCAGTGTGAAGCTCAAGAGGAAATACATCAATAGCTCTTTGCAAAAGCTGATATACTTGGTGTCCCTGGTTGCCTGGAACACATGGTTTCAAAAACTAATCTCTAGAACATGTTGTAGGGTACATGTATAACATTTAGCAAGTTCTTAAGACTCAGAACTCAAGTCCAAATGTAATGATCATGATTGCTCAGTTTATAACAGGAATGGTTTAAGCTGTAGTGCTAAATCTTTTTTTATGGGCTACCTAGGTAAATATAATGTATGTACATGAATATTTTAGGTTTGAGCCTTTTTTATGGAGCTATTTGCTATATAAAAATGTTAGTTTTTACAGTAGAATGCTTCTGATTTCCTATTTCTTTCCTACCCTTCTAGAGATAATCATCCTGAAAGTAAGGGGATTTCCAAAAAGCTTTTGTAAATGCTTGGCCCAGTATGGTGGCTTTTTGATTCTTGATTCTGGTGGCTTTTAATTCTTTTCTTTTTTTTTTTTTTTTTTTTTTTTTTTTGGGTGATGTACATGTTCGTTATTTTTACATCTTGCATGATTCTTCTGATTCTGATCTTTTTCTCTCTGGTTAAAGATATTTCATTAAAATAAAAATGAAAACATTACTCAAAGAGCTAATGAACTGTACTGGTGCTTCATCATTTGACCAGCAGAGAGCAGCATTATGAGCACATTATCCACAGAGATACTGTAGACTGTTGCTCATGTAACACTAGTTGAATTTTAAGTTATTTAGGTTTTTTCCATACAATTATAATATTGTTTATTATTTACATTATCACCTGACTTTTTTCCCTCTCCCTCATACATCTATAAAACCTGTGCACTACATCTGATGTTTCCTGAAGCCATACTATAGCTTTGTGTGAACAACAGACTAAATTAGACGAATGTACAAATTTATGCAAGTTGTATAGTTTTTTTAGAAATAGACTTTATTGATAGAAATTATATTAAAGTCTTTGTTTGAACAATGCATGTCAATGCTGATCCAGGAAGTACTGCTGTGATGTGATGAAAAAGGGAAGTTATAGTAGATCTGATGCAAGTCAGTAGATTATGCTTCAGATTCTGTTTCTGCAGCACAGCTTCACTCCATCTCTAATCAGCAGCAGGAGTTACAACCGGAAACTTGGGATCTAAACAGGAGTTTCCCACACTTTCTGCTCTCAGGAAGGTCAGATTCAGTTTCTTTTACAGATTCCCTCTGTCAGATTTTAATAGTCTTTTTGCTGTTTTACATCTATTACATTAATCTAAAAGTTAATATACTTATTGAGCATAATCAGATGCTGTCATATACAATATGTTAAATTTGTTTTAAAAAGGATATATTATATGGACAGTGGTAGATTTGTCTTTATTTAATTTATTTTATTAATGATAAGCATTATTACAAATACTGTACATTATAAAAAAAGAATCACACTAAATTATTTATTATCATTAATTTTCTAATTATGCTTATTTTTATATGGATAAAGCAAAATTAACTAATTGTTTAAATATCTAATTCCAGAGTCATTGCAGTATTTATTCATCTTGATTGCATGTTGTCAGTACTATTGCAAACTCAAAGAAATGTCTCTTAATCACAGAAAGTATTATAACAGATAATATATAACATAATTTGTGCATAAATGAGGTGTATAGGGGGTGGCTCAGTTTACCCAGTGTTGCATTTATCTTTTTTCCTTCCAATTTGTTTTTTACCTATAGGTTGATGTTCCTTATTGAATGAAAATATGAACATCTGGACAGCAGAGAAAATAATTCTTCTTGGTTTTCTGTTGAAAGGTATATCAATATCAATTTATAAACTAAATTAACAAAAAAAAAAAAAAATTTTTTGATATTTATAAGAATTTTTAAAATTATTTCTCACATTTCTATTATGTTTGTGTTGTAGGTGTTTGCTGTAGAGATTTCAGCATCAGTTTGCCAAAAAATATTGAAGCTCTCAGTGGATCATGTGTGATCATAAACTGCACTTTTGAGATTAAAAATGATTATGACAAAGACCTCACTGAAAGTGCAGCTACAGGATTGTGGCTCAAAGATGGAACACATGGGGTTAACAATCAAGTGTTTAATTCCAGTGATCCCAAACCTAATCAATTCAGTGGGAAAATAACTGGAAAACTACACGAAAAGAACTGCACCACTGTCTTTTACAATATTACTTCAAATCATAATGGTAAATATTACTTCAGGATTGAGGGCAATGGTGGACTGAAATGGACCTATGATACAGAGTCAACTTCAATAAATGTGATCGGTGAGTGACTTAAAGACTGGAAATATTATGACAAGTTGTGATCTAATACAGTAAAATAATATCAGTATCACCGTCATTATCTGAAATGATGAAGTGACAAAACAACATAATATAATTGTGTTTTTTTCAGACTCTCCCCCCAAACCTATAGTGCAGCTGTATGTGGAGCAGAAGGAGGTGCAGGATCAGGAGGAGGTGTTGGAGGTGTTGGAGGGGAGCTCTGTGAGTCTGCGCTGCTCTGCTGAGACTCTCTGCTCCTCTCCTCCACCAACTCTCACATGGAGCTCCACTCCCAGAATCCCCCTCAGTGAGAGCAGCAGACTACAGGAGCTCATCTCTGATCTGAACTTCACTGCTACTCACCGTCAGCACAGAGTCACTTTCACCTGCACTATAACCTACCAGCTACAGGACAAGAACAAAACAGCACAGAACAACATCACATTACATGTTCAGTGTAAGTGATGCTTTGTGATGCTTTTTAGTTTTGACTTGTGAATTATATTATTGTGATTTTTATTGTGAGGCCCTAAATTTGTTTTCCCTTCAGATTCGCCTAAAAACACATCAGTGTCTGTGATTCCCTCCAGCTCTGTGTTGGAGGGCAGTTCAGTGACTCTGATCTGCAGCAGTGATGCAAATCCAGCAGTGTTGAACTACACCTGGTCCAGAGAGAGTGAAGGACAGTTGGAGCAGCTGCAGACTGGACACACTCTTACCTTCAATAGGACCGACCTGAAACACAGAGGCTGGTACCACTGTACAGCTCAGAACAAACATGGCAGCCAAAACTCATCAGTGATGCTGGACATTCAGTGTGAGTATTTTATAACCCATTTTACTTGCTCAGATTCTTTAGCACCTTAAAGTCAATTATAAAATGGATTGTTTCAGTCCTGGATGCTGATTGTAGGTTTAGCCGATGTATCAGCTCAATAGTTTGGATATATTCTTCAAACATTCTTTCATGACAGTGTTTTTTTGCCATTTCAAATCTGTATGAATTTCTTTCTTCTGTAGAACACTAAAGAAGATATTTTGATTTTACTCATACAATGAAAGTCAGTGGGTTTTTTAGGAGAACTGTTTCTTTAAGACTAGAGCAGAAGTATATATCAAGGGGTGAGAACCAGAAGGGCGTAAGTGACATTTTGGGTGAAATGGAGATATATGTATATCAAATGAAAGCTCTTGATGAGCTCTTTCTAAAAGGGACACAAGTAAATTCTTAATAATTTTAAAGTTGTTCATTTGAAACCAAAAGACTGAACACTGAAAATACTAAGCCAGTTGGTGCCAAAAGGGCAATTTACACTTTATACTTTAAGTATACCAGTTTACTAATATGTAAATAATATGTAAATGTATTTGTAGTATACTTAGTATGAAAATAAGTATTTCAAATACATTTTTGTTAGTTTTTTTTTTTTCACTAGGGAAGGCATCTGTAAAGGCTTTTTAGTCACCCATTTGACCAAATTGTTAAATGGCTGGAATTACTATTTTAGTAAAATTAATCACATTCACCCCCGGTTTCACAGACAAACAAATGTATGTACCATTTGCTCGTCTTGTCTAGCTCTGCCATGTAATGTGTACTCTTTAAGTTCTGGTCAATACAGTTAGGGTATGTCGAAAAAATCATTTTCTCCTCCAACTTCAAAATCGTTTGCATCGCTGTACAAGTACAGCCAGTGTTTATAAAGTGAACATTTAAAAAAGGACAAAAGTCCCTTTACCAAAAAACAGCGATGTAATTTTGAAGTTGGAGGAGTTTTCCAACCTACCTAAATTTAAGGACCATCACAAGTAGATTATTTCTGAGCTAAACATGACTTTGAGGTTAAAAAGTACATAAATGTTTTCTTTTTTTTAGAAAATGGCCGATCGTTTACTAGATAAGACCCTTTCTTCCTCAGCTGGGATAGTGTACCTATAAAGCTGCATTTAAATGCATTTTGGACGTTCAAACTCAGGAGCAAAATTGAAGTCCATATTTGGAGAATAAAGGAAATGTTTTCAAAAAAAAAACATAATTTGGTAACCTTTAGATTAAATCCGCAAAGAACTACATAAGTAAACTGAATTTACGGTGTATGTTTCTGTAATTATAGTGTACCTATTCAAGAACGTATGTGTAGGTATACGGCAACAATATGTTACGTTTTTTGGTAATAGAGAGTAACAACCAGATATACAACCTGCAAAGAACTGCGTAAGTAAACTGAAGTTACAGTGTATGTTTCGTATTTATATTGTACCTACGTGTAAGTATAAGGGAGCAATATGTTACGTTTGGGTAATAACGGGGCTAGCAAACAGATATGCAAATAATTTATAATGGATTAATTTAAAAAAAAAAACTTAACAGGTACCTGTTCTATTAAATCGTAAGTTTGGTGTATCTATACCTAAGCTTTTTAAAATTACTGGGAAAATATGCTCTTGTTCCATGTAGTTACAGGGTAATTGTGCCCTCTGCGGGCTGTAAATTAAAGTGGCGACTGTTCCCCTCTTGTTCAACGAAGTTACAGGGTTGGTATACAATACAACAACGCGGCGTAAAATGTGGTTCTACAAAATGTACATTTATTTACATTTTTACAAACATTAAATGTACAATACTGACATATTTACATCATCTAAACATTTAACGTTTACTTAATATGAAATATATCTGGTTGTTACTCTCTATTACCAAAACGTAACATATTGTTCCCGTATACCTACATGTACGTTCTTTAATAGGTACACTATTATTACAGAAACGTACACCGTAAATTCAGTATACTTATGTAGTTCTTTGCAGGTTGAATATCTGGTTTGTTATCCCCTTATTACCCAAATATAACATATTGTTCCCGTATACCTACATGTACGTTCTTTATAGGTACACTATAATTACAGAAACATACACCGTAAATTCAGTTTACTTACGTAGTTCTTTGCGGGTTGTAATCTAAAGCGTTACCCATCATTTCTTTACGTTTGAAGAAAGAAAGGTATGAACAACAATGGGGTGAGTACATTATCTGTAAATTTTTATTCTGGAAGTGAACTACTCCTTTAATGTAATGCTTTGTTCATATTGTCATGCA
>NW_026129442.1:0-55109 GCF_022985175.1 Labeo rohita | reverse complement strand
TTTTTACAATATGCACAAAGCATTCCATTCTTATTAAAATATTTGGTAATGAAGGACATCTAAAATAATAATGTGTCAGAGCCATAGCCCTGTATGCAGTTTAGTGATGTGCTAAAAAAAAAAAAACATTTAATTTGCGTATGATAATACTTACATTCATACATTGTCGATGACAGATGTAACAGACGGCATTCCTGAAACACTCCACCTGCAAGGAAAAACATTTTATCAACAGTTATTAAAAATCTGATTTAGCTGTTGATCTCTTGGATTTTCACAAACGTTCTTATGCATCTCAATACACATGAACATTTTGTTGACTGCAACTACAATACAAGATCACATATGAATTCATATGACACTTCTCTCATCAATTACTCGCCCTCATGTCATTTCAAACCTGTATGACATTGTCTTCCATGGAACACAAAAGCTGATGTCAGGAAGAATGTCCAGACTGCTCTTCCCCAAATAATGTCAGTGGATTGGGATTATCAAGCTCCAAAAAGGACAACGGAAGTACAAGAAATAGCCCACACAACTTGAGAAACAGGTATATTCCAAGTCTTCTGAAGCCTTTAGTTCTTGTGTCCCATGACCAATCATGACTGACTGACGTTTTGTTGCGGTCGCACGTTTACAGTTTGAGCTCTGTTAAGTTAATTTCTTATTGTCTATTTTTCCATCTAAAATCAATTTTATACGCCATCATTTTCGTTTCTTATAACGTGTGAATATACCCCCTGTTGTATTTTACAACTAAAACAACCGGATTGCTTTGTTATCACTAATTTTGTTTTGATTTCCCAAGTCCGCTAGCTTATGGCCCGTTAGTAGCACCAACATGGTTGCCGCTAATCTTGTTTGCATTGTTTACACACATTATCATTGTTTACTCACTGTTATTTGCTTTAATGGCGAATTTGTGTGCGAATTTGTGTCCACCTTTGAGTGCAGTCGTGCACTCGTTGCAGCTCGAGCTGGAGGCCGTGGAGAAGCAGATTCAGGAGCTGTTGGAGATGCAGACCGAGCTGAGAGCCATTCTGGTATCCTCCCGGGTAAGTATACAGCGCGATACTAACACTCTGACCACCTCTACTCCGTGTGCTTCTCTGCACAGGTCCCGTGCACCCTGGACGCGATCTTCCCAGATGTCCTTCACTCCGGCGCCGGGACACCACGGACCCTGGGTGCAGCAGCAGCGGAAGACGCGAGCCAGGCCCCGGCCGAGGACATCGCCCCCTCCGCCGCCTCCGGTCTTCGAGATCTCCACCCAGAACCGCTTCGCTCGCCTCCACGAGACGGAACACGACGCTGCGATCATCGGAGACTCAATTGTCCGGTACGTCCGTGCTACTTCAGCTAAAGGTAAAGTCCACACCCACTGTTTTCCTGGTGCTCGCGTTCTCGATGTTTCTGCACAGATACCCATAATCCTGAAGGACGGTGAGAGCGTCGGCACGATCTTCCTGCACGCGGGGGTGAATGACACCAAGCTAGACTTCTTGCTCTAAATGAATGGTTATCGACATGGTGTAAAGAACAGAAACTGCTCTTTGTTAATAATTGGAATCTTTTCTGGAAAGGGTCTTTTCTGGAATCTTTTCTAGGCTTTTCCGTGCTGATGGCCTGCACCCCAGCAGAGTCGGAGCGGAACTGCTGTCGGACAACATCTCCAGGACGTTACGCTCCATTTGACTAGTAAGTACATTCCCAAATGATTGCTACGATGGCTTTTGTTCTGAACGCTTAAATGATAGTACTTGCACTGTCCAATCTATAAAGACTGTGTCTGTTCCTCGAATAGTGAGGTCAAAACATAAATTTAATGCAGGATCTAGAAAAAATCTGATCATAATTAAACCAGAAAAAAGCAAAATACATGAACAGAAACCATTTTTAAAGCTTGGGCTCCTAAACATTAGATCACTTGCACCCAAAGCAGTTATTGTGAATGAAATGATCACAGATAATAGTTTTGATGTACTCTGCTTAACCGAAACCTGGTTAAAACATAATGATTATATTGGTCTAAATGGGTCTACTCCACCAAACTACTATTATAAGCATGAGCCCCGTCAGAGTGGTCGTGGTGGTGGTGTTGCAACAATATATAGTGATACTCTGTGTTACTCAGAAAACAGGATACAGGTTTAATTCATTTGAAATACTTTTGCTTAATGTTACTCTGCCAGATATGCAAAAGAAATCTCTCCTATCTCTTGTTTTAGCTACTGTGTATAGACCGCCAGGGCCATATACAGATTTCCTAAAAGAATTTGCAGAATTCCTTTCAGAACTATTGGTTAATTTTGATAAAGCGCTAATTGTCGGAGATTTTAACATTCACGTTGATAATACAAATGATGCGTTAGGACTTAACTAGGCGTTTACTGACCTAATAAACTCTTTTGGAGTCAGGCAAAATGTCACCGGGCCCACTCATCGTTTTAATCATACGCTAGATTTAATTATATCGCATGGAATCGATCTTACTGATATAGATCTCGTACCTCAAAGTGACGATGTTTCTGACCATTTCCTTGTATCGTGCATGCTGCGTATCACTGATATTAACTGTATGGCTCTGCATTATCGTCTTGGCAGAACTATTGTTCCAGCCACCAAAGATAGATTTACAAATAACGTGCCTGATTTATCTCAACTGCTCTGTGTACCCCTTAATACACAGGATCTAGACAAAATGACTAGCAATATGGGCACCATATTCTCCAATACGTTAGAGGCTGTTGCCCCCATCAAATTGAAAAAAGTTAGAGAAAAACGTATTGCGCCATGGTACAACAGTAACACCCATTCTCTCAAGAAAGAAACTCATAATCTTGAGTGCAAATGGAGAAAAACTAACTTGGAAGTTTTTAGAATTGCGTGGAAAAATGGTATGTCCAGATACAGACAGGCTTTAAAAGCTGCTAGGGCCGAGCATATCTGCAAACTCATAGAAAATAACCAAAACAATCCAAGGTTTTTATTTAGCACAGTGGCTAGATTAACAAATAACCAGACGCCACCCGATCTAAATATTCCTTTACAGTTTAATAGCAATGACTTTATGAATTTCTTCACTGTTAAAATAGATAACATCAGAAATACAATAACCAATGTAGATACTACTGCGTCTAATATGTCAACTTCTTTTGTCACACCCAAAGAAAAACTGCAGTACTTTACCGCTATAGGACAGGAAGAGCTAAATAAACTCATCACTATGTCTAAACCAACAACATGCCTATTAGATCCCGTACCCACTAAATTACTAAAAGAATTGTTACCTGTGGCAGAAGAACCGCTTCTCAATATTATCAACTCATCGTTATCTTTAGGTCACGTCCCTAAACCATTCAAGCCGGCGGTTATTAAGCCTCTTATTAAGAAACCACATCTAGACCCTAGTGAACTGGAATTACAGACCCATTTCTAATCTTCCATTTATGTCTAAAATTTTAGAGAAAGTTGTATCTGCTCAACTGTGCTCATTCTTGCAAAAAAAATGATATCTATGAAGAATTTCAGTATGGAATGACTTGCTTCTTGCGTCAGACCAAGGCTGCATCTCATTGCTAGTTTTACTTGATCTTAGTGCTGCGTTCGACACTATAGATCATGACATACTAACAGATCGACTACAAAATTATGCAGGAATCCAAGGGCAGGCTTTAAGATAGTTTAGATCCTACCTGTCTGATCTCTACCACTTTATTTAAATGGGGAGTCATCTCAGTTATCGTTAACGTTCGGGGTCCAGACACACTCTCTCTGTTTAAATCTAGATTAAAGACTCGTCTTTTTAGCCAAGCATTCAAATAATGCATCTCATAAACTTCCTGAAGTTATATCTGATCAAATGTTCATTATTAATCTTTTAGCTCTGGTTGAACAAATCTTTCTTTTCTTAGTTTGAACAGCAGCTACACTAATTATGTTCCTATTTGCTCTCTGTTTTTGCCATGGGATTGACATCCCGTGGTAACTAGGAATTCACAAGCTCCAGTCTGGATCCAGAACACTTAAGAAGAGATGATGCCAACCCCTCAGAGGACTTCAGATCATACCAACCCTGAAAACATACAGCACTACCGAATTCTGCTACTAATATATAGTGTTCTTTGTCTGTTTGATTACGTCATTAATTGATCTTTACCACACATCTCTGCCATATGTACATCAAGCTACTACTACATATATTGTAAAAACGTTAATTTGGTGTAAAGTTGCTTTGCAATGATATGTATCGTGAAAAGCGCTATACAAATAAATTTGAAATTTTGAAATGACCAATCACCATGCTCAAATGGGCCTACATGTGAATGACATTTAGGAGCTATAGCAATCGTGAAATTTTCCATGGAACAACAACATAAAAAATCCATCATCAAGTCATACAGGTTTGGAACAACATGAGGGTAAGTAAAAGATGATCATTTTCATTTCTGAGTGAAATACTCTTTTAATAAAGCTCTTCACCAACAAAGAATTTAATTGCCGCTGAAAATACTTGCCTTAGTGCAAAGGAAGTAAAGCCCAATGATTGGGCCAAAGATGATCGGCCAAAAGACGATCGGCCAAAAGACGATCAGCCCAAAGATGATCAGCCCAAAGACGATCAGCCCAAAGACGATCAGCCTACAGATGTTTGGCCCACAGATGATCGTCTCACAGATGACCAGCCTAATAAACTGCAATGGACCACAATCATCTGCAAAAAACAATTAATGTGACTCATTATTGCCTGGACTGGACAAAGTGCTGGTAGTTTCTTCAAAAAAAAAAAAACAGGAACAAAACAGTGCTCAAAACGAATGCATGAAAATCAGTCAGCTTGGCCTGGTAGTTTCACAGCTACCACTTTTTCAGCACAAAAAAAAAACTGGCGAACTGTTATTCGTCATGCTTTTTTGGTTTACCACTAGTGCATGCTGATGTTTTATTCTTTAATAGTAACTTGCGTCCGTAGCCTACGAGTCATTAGTCAAATGAAATGCCAAGTGAAATGCCATTATTTGAAATTGACTAAAAAGAAACATAAATGGAATAATTGGAAGAAATGGAAGAATCATTAAATAAATTACTTACAGTTGCATGTTATGCTGACAGTAAAATTCTCCTTATCTTCTTCGCCATTAGTGTAACTCTTGGCTTCGCAGGACCACGAGTCATAGGAACAGTTGGTGATGGTTAGGCATACTCTATGCTTGTCCTTCTCCAGGAAGACTGCGGGACTGCTCATGTTGCGACAGCTCTGATGATCAGGACTACAGTACTGTGCAATCAGTGTCACTGTGCGATTACTTACAGGGTCATTACAGCTGATTTGAACTTGATCGGCGTTAACCCATTGGGGAAAGCATTTAGGAAACCCTCCTGTTGTTGTTGTTGTTGCTTGTGACATTGCAACTGCACCTGTCAAATATATTTGCACTTTGATTAATCAGGTAATAGCTTGACACTTAGATAATAATGATCCACAGTAGTATCAACTACTAAAACACTTTCTGGTGCTAATGAGAGCAAAAATATCTAGCAAAAAGCCTCACCCACCCCCACCTATTTTTGCCATAATTACAACAAAAACACGACACATTCTCATTATATCACGGAAACATCATGGCGCTTACATGACGTGTTATTGACTGGAACTCACTGAGGTTAAAAGTTAGACATTGCAACTCAGATATTTAATTTCTGACCTGGTCTGGAACACGGGATTACTATAGTATTGTTATACAAAGGGGTCCACATAAGTTTTTCAGTCTGGTTCTCATAAGAGCACCTGGAGATTTGGTTTGGTCCTCATACAGCACTTAATGGGACACAGAGGGCTGTTGACCACCAGGGGGCCTCAGCAAATGGGGGCCTAATAGACTAATTCGGTGTTTGCAAACAGGGATGACGTTTTTGTGGGCGGAGCTTATCTGGTGGCAGAAAATGACAGTTTTCAAGTACCCGTCTATGGAAGCCATGGAAAAAAAAAGAAGGTAAATTTGAGTTTATGTTTCAAAATTCTGACTTCATTCTTGGAATTTCGAGATTATATCTCACAATTCTGATTAGAAAAATCAACTGGTCATTTCCTCTCAGCTCAGAATCATGAGTTTATATCTTACACTTATGGCTTTTCCCCTTTAGAATTGACAAACTTGCCATTGTTCATTAAAATCGAGTTATAAAGTCCAAACTAAGAGATATAAACTTGCATTTGCGAGAAAAAAAAGTCAGAAATGTGAGATTAAATAAGTAAAAGTAATCATAGCAGTTTTCATCCTGTTTAAACGTCAGTATTTATCTTCAAATGGCGTCTTTGACGACAGTATTCTATAATAAAAGATTTGCATTCTGATTCTGACATCTAAAGGCACAACAATATATTTTTTATGGGGTTAGAATCGTTGCATAATTCCAAATAAATACATTATGATCCACAAATAAATGTAAAGCGATTGACAAAAACAAAGCATATTCACAAAATAAATAGAATGAGATCCACAAATAAATCTTAGAGTTCCACAAACATAAATTATATTCACAAGTAAAAAAATTAGAATTGCAAATAAAAAACATACTCACAAATATTTTTTTTATTTTACAAACACAACTTTGCCCGGCATTTATATGTGAATCGCGTACTGTGCATTTGTAGATCGCTGCGCGTATTTGTGGATTGCTTTCTGTGCATTTGTGGATCGCTCTCTGTGCATTTGTAAATCGCTGCGTGTATTTGTGGATTTTGAAACATTTCAAGCGTCAAGACGCACACTGATCCACAAATGCATGGACTCCACCCACCTTCTACTTAAGCCAATCAGATACCGGCCACGTGGGGCTGACCAATCGTTGCATGTTCTCGCTCCAACCAGTCACGTTTTGCCTTACAATCAGTGCGGGACCAGCCGTAATTCAGGACAATTAACCAGTCTCTTCAAAATGGACGATTAGGACAGTGGTGCTCATCACAGCATTATTGTAATAATATCTAAAATAAAACAAGTAATGTTATGTGTAATGTAATCAGTGTTTCATGTATCACTGAGTCGATGCGTGTTTTGACCGTGAGTGTGTTTAGCAAACTGGTATTCTACGGTGACCGGGAGGGGAGGTCTTCGGTTCACTTAGTTTTGTCGTGGCCACGACATATAAACTCGTGAGAACGTGATAATATAACACAGCCACGAGATATTAATTTGTGGGAACGTTATATTATGTCGTGGCCACGAGACCGTTTTGTCGAGGTAACGATGTCGTGGCCTGGAGAGGCTGTTGAGGGAACGACTTCCATTTCTCGTGGCCACGTCTTATTATGATGAGGGAACGGCATATTTTTCTCATGCATAAACAAACCTTCGTGACCATAGCAACCTGGGATTATCAGAGTTGTTTAAAACATTTTTACTAACATGAAACATTTAATTTAATATTTGTATATTCTTCTTCTTCTTCTTCTTCTTATTATTATTATTATTATTATTATTATTATTATTATTAATAAGAACGTTATGTAAGATCGAAATTAAGGGAAAATATAAAAATATAATAATAGGCTAATAATAATGATGTTGATGAAGATGATGGTGATAATAATGGCCTAATAATAATATACAAATATTTTGAAGACGATTGAGGGATGGGTAAAAATGTTTTCTTGTATGCCTATGTTACTTAGACTACTTTAGGTAACGTTTATTCATTATAAACTTAATATGAATGCTGTTTACATTGCGTGCAATATAATAATTTATATTATAAAACAATAAAAGAAATTATGAAATAATCTATAATAATTAATATAATAATTTATTAATTCAAAATAAAATAATAATGAATCCACCATCTCTGATAATCCCGGGTTGCTATGGTCACGCAGGTTTGTTTATGCAATAAACTGGTGTCCACAAGAAAAATATGTGGTTCCCTCAACATAAGTCGTGGCATAAGTATGTCGTTACCTCGACAAAACGTTCTCCTGCCCACGATGTAATATCACGTTCCCACAAATTAATATCTCGTGGCTGTGTTATATTATCACGTTCTCACGAGTTTATATGTCGTGGCCACGACAAAACTAAGTGAACCGAAGACCTCCCCTCCCGGTCACCGTAGAATACCAGTTTGCTAAACACACTCACGGTCAAAACACACATCGACTTAGTGATGCATGAAACACTGATTACATTACACATAACATTACTTGTTTTATTTTAGACATTATTACAATAATGCTGTGATGAGCACCACTGTCCTAGTCGTCCATTTTGAAGAGACTGGTTAATTGTCCTGAATTACGGCTGTTACTGATTGTAAGGCAAAACGTGACTGGTTGGAGCGAGAACATGCAACGATTGGTCAGCCCCACGTGGCCCCGGTATCTGATTGGCTTAAGTAGAAGGTGGGTGGAGTCCATGCATTTGTGGATCAGTGTGCGTCTTGACGCTTGAAATGTTTCAAAATCCACAAATACGCGCAGCGATTTACAAATGCACAGAGAGCAATCCACAAATATGCGCTGCGATCCACAAATGCACAGAAAGCAATCCACAAATACGCGCAGCGATCTACAAATGCACAGTACGCGATTCACATATAAATGCCGGGCAAAGTTGTGTTTGTAAAATAAATAAAATATTTGTGAGTATGTTTTTTATTTGCAATTCTAATTTTTTTACTTGTGAATATAATTCATGTTTGTGGAACTCTAAGATTTATTTGTGGATCTCATTCTATTTATTTTGTGAATATGCTTTGTTTTTGTCAATTGCTTTACATTTAATTGTGGATCATAATGTATTTATTTGGAATTATGCAACGATTCTAACCCCATAATTTTTTTTCCATTTAATGGATTTTACCCATTTACCTCCACTTGTACCAGTGTTTTTCTGCCACCACAATGCAAGCGCAGCTGTAGGTGATGTAACTCTGAGGTCTACTCTAAATTGGTCTACAAGTCTAAAAATTGCTTCCTCATTAAAAGTATGTATTACTCTTTTTTTTAAGTGTATAAATATAATATTTGCATCTAATCTTATACGTTATTTCCGCAACTTTCAAATAAGTGTTTCCCCAAAGTAGTTCTTTGTTCATGATCAAAAAGTATTCGCTTAAGTTACGAAATAAAACGGCATAGATAACGTCACTACCGCGCGAAATGTTTAAAGCCAGCGACACAATTCCGTACTGCCATGATCTTCTTAGTAGTAGTATAAATAGCTCACGCATGTTCCTCATTTTTCTTCCGTTTGAATGGCTTAAAATCAACGGAACATTTAAACTGACAAGGCTTAAAAACACATAAAATTGAGAAACATTTCGAGGATTTCGTTCAGACAGCTTATTAATTTAAGGGGTGCCGAGACGACAGACAAAGGTGCTTAAGCCACGCTACGTAAAAAAATAATAATAAAAAAACATCACCTGTCAAATAGTATAACACTTACCTGAGATTAGGAGAACGATGACTAAGAGGGACATCATCCTGTGGCGGCAGCGCTGGAATGACTCGGATTTAGAGGGACACCGGCTCTTACCTGATTCAAGACTCACCCGACTGGTTTATAGTGATGGGAAGTTCGGATCATTTTACCGACTCGGACATTTAAGTCTCATTCAGCAAAATGAGCGAATCTTTTTTCGAGTCATTTCGTTCATTTTAGCAAAATAAGTAAAATGTTACGTGTTACTTCCCTAACACATCTACTGCTTACACAAACATTGATCACACTACAAACAAGACAAAACTATAATGCTATAAGAAACAGAAAAGATTCAAACATTGTTTACCTGGGTCTTTAGTCTATGATTAGCTCACCTCACCTCTTATCTGACAAGTTTTCGGGTTCTAGTCGTTCGTTCATCACGTGACAGACACATAAGATGAACGACTTGAAAAACCCGAAGACTTGAAATAGGTGAACTAATTCCAGTACAGAACCTAATATGATGTTGCGCATGCGCGACTGAACGAATCACTCCCCGAGATGACTCTTTCGTCCCGAGTCACATTAAAGATTCGTTCAAAAACGACCCATCACTAGTTGAAACCCACGGTCTACCGGAGTTGTGTTCAACGCACGCAAATTCAGGAAACTTTACCCATTTCGTGACCGGTTTGAACCGGTCTTTTCCAGTTTTTTTTTGTTCGGTTTTCAGCGAGTGTTTTCTTTCACGGTAACTATGAGTTCTTATACTATGTTATTCTTATATATACTAGCATAGTGCTGCTAGTACACAAGAGCACAGTAGATGAAGAAAAATTAGGCTATAATTGTGATTTCCCGAACCGTTTACTGTATTGTACATTCAATAAAGAATTTACAAACAAAATATTACCAAGCGAATGAGTTTATTCTTTCTGCTGCAAAAGATTAATCGATCAGTGTTGTGATAAACAGCTCACTGCGGCCTAAGTTACAAAAACAACCCGGAAACACATCTGAGATTAAACAATGAAGTAAACAGCAGGACATCTAGAGAGGTTGGTTTAGACAGTGGGCAATAACGTACAAAATGGGCACAGAGCATAAGATGACTTATAATTTTTGAACATTTGAAGCAGTAAATGAATAATAATTAATTTTCTATGGGCAGACCGTGTATCACCATCCCTGAATACGTTAATGAGTCCTTCTATTAATAACATGTCATATCACTGAATTATATAAAACTGTTCTCTAAAGGATCTATGAGACTAGAAAATGCTTATTTCAGTTCTCTGTATTTTGTTTTGTCTTGGTGCGTAAACACACGTGTTCCACTCATCTGTGAAGTTAACATAAGAAATTGTCATTTTGGACAGTTTGACCACTTTATATCTCATTGACGCTTCACATAATGTCTCTCTGATAATACAATGATAATCCAAATGATTCATATCAAAAAGCACTGTTGTTGCTGAATGTGTTCAGTCATATTTAATGAGAGGCACTGTAAACATACAGTGACCATAGAGGAGAACAAATATCAGGAAATCTGTTGTATTTATCAGCAAAATAACAATTTGAAGAAAAACAGGTCATGTTTGTAACCAAAATATATCACAGTCTGATGATAGTTTCTAATTAATTTCTCTTGATATCACAAACTCTGTCTATAGCAATGAGGGGTTTAAAACTGAAGTGGCTCATGTTTAGTTTCTTCCAAAACCAAAATGAAGTGAAATGAAACTCTGAGCAAAACTAAAAACCTACAAACATAAGACAAAGCAAAGGGAGTTGCTTTCCACAGCAAAGTCACATCAAAACAAAATCTTCACACTTTGAATCCGGTTTAATGATGATCGACTGGCAGGTTTGATCTCCATGAGGGTTTATCTGACATGAGAACTAATGAAAAACAAACGTGTGTGAAAAGCTGAGCTGGTGACAGCAGATCTTCATCACTCGCTCCATTACTGATGTTTCTGTCAGTGAGGAGGAACCCAGTGTCTGATCGTACAGGACTGTGAGTCTCATAGAGATGTTCAGTCAGTGGAAAACAGATCTCCAGCGGACGGGAGAGGAGCGAGACCGCCGGTGACGTATCATATGACACTGAAGACCGGAGTAATGAGGCTGAAAATTCAGCTTTGATCACAGAAATAAATTACATTTTAATATACATTAAAATAGAATTCAGTTATTTAAAATTCAAATAATATTTCTCAATATTACTGTTTTACTTTATTTCTGATTAAATAACTGCAGCTTTGGTGAGTAGAACAAACTTCATTTAAAACATTAAAAAATGTCTTATGTATTTCAGGAGGGTAAACGTACCTATTAAGCTCACCAAAATCTACATTGAGACATTTTTAGTGCACAAGATATTGGTTTCAGCACAAAAAAATAAAATAAAATATTAATCTTTCACACAGTAATGTTTAATTTTATTTTAAATGACAAAAGCATTTCAATTAAGATATACATAATTAAATGCAAAAAGTCTGTCTGTACTTAATGGGTACATTTTATACCCATTAAGCACACCCATGTTTCTAATAAGCTTACATCATGTTTTACATCAACCCTTTTGAAGAATAATTGAAAAATGTTTTATTTGATGGTACAAAGTCAATTACCAAAAAAAAAAAAAAAAAAAAAACCCTACACTAAAATCAAGTAATAAGGCATTCAGTTTGATCAGTTATATTCATAGTAAAGAGTCATTTAAGCACAATGCAACAGCTAGACTAATCCACGTTCAGCTAAGTAACACATTCAAAAATCAAATAACAAAAACCAATAAAACATTTAATTGATGGGGATGAACACAGAAACTAGCTTCATTTTGAAGCCTTATTAAACAGATGCCAACTTATTTACGTTCTCTTAAACCTGTTATGCACTAACACTACATGATTTTTGCCCACAATTTTCCACCAATTCACTGTCTGGAGATGTTGATGCTAATTGCTGAAAGTCAGAGCCAGTCTGTAGATTTAAGTAGACAGATTTAATAGAAAATTGTGTAGCATATGAATTTTTAGCATCAGACTTTGGCATACACTATAGTTACATGAAAATAAGTTATTAATCATTTTATAAAGATTGCCTTAAAGTGATAACCATCAGTTAATGTTTAAAGTGGTTATGAAGTATTTACATAGACATTTACTGTATGTGGAAGAGCTTAAATGAACACACTGAGCTTAATTAGAACAGCAACAATTTTTTTGTATAAAGTTTATGTAATATTTATTAAAATTACAAGATTTTGCAAAAAAAAAAAAAAAAATAATAATCTAGGTCATGTATGAAGTTCATACATATTTTAATATATGAACAACTATTATTGACAAAATCTATGAAATTATACTTTTTCTTATTGATGTCACATTGAAGCTGTGTGATTTTCATAGTGCACCCTTAATTGGTATGTTTACCCTATTCAAAGTCAATCATCCAACAAAAAACTAAAAACACAAGATTTTTTTTTTTTTTTTCCAATAAATTTGATTTTAATAAAGTGAAAATGTGCAAGCGTTAAGTTAATATAAAATAGTTTTACACATCATGAAAAAAAAAAAAAATACAAACAATTTATAAATAAATTTATAAATAAATAATTTATAAATACATTTTAAGCAGTACTTCTTAAAATACATACTGTTGTCTTTGTGTCACCCTGGTGAAGAAGGTGAACATGTCAAGAGGAATAAAGCTCCCCATCCTCAGGATGGCACAAGATTACAATACTGTCCATATGCTGATTACAAAACCAGTCATATAACAAACACAGTGACATTATACACAGTATATATAAACAGAAGTATTTGCTCTGCTTTTACAGAGTAACATGTACTTTAGCTCATCATGATTTGTTGAACATGAACTGTAGAAAAACAGTGATCTAAAAGAATTTTGAGACTTCTGGTAGGTTTACCAAGGTAGAGGTCTGCAAGCATGGGATTTTGATTGCGGAGTACAGGTGGGACGATCTCTCGTGCGGACCCCTCCAACAAAGAAGTGGTCAGCTGACTGCCTTGCATGGCAGGATGTTTTTTGGATCAGGTGGATGCAAACTTAACTATTGCACATCATATTGTTGAGGTGGCAGAAGAGACCTCCTTCAGTTTGAACTCCTGGAGTAAGTTTAATCATCAGGACCGGAGATGGTAAGGCTTCATGTTTGCCAGACACATTGTATTATGATATTTTTATTCACTTCTGCACAACTCAGGTGAAATTTTGTGCATGCCAGACATTTACATTGTATTATGATATTTTTATCATAAAGCATTCGTCTTTTCTTCTTTGTGGCACAATAAGTCAGGTGAAATTTAATGTTGTAAACATAATAATAATGTTTACAACATTAAATGTCTGGCTTTATGATAAAAATATCATACAATGTAAATGTCTTTACAACATTTCACCTGACTTATTTTGGTCCCAGGAAGTCTGGCATACTTTACACCATGAAGCTGTTCTTCTCTTCCATCTCCGTGTCCTGCTCCTTTGGAGGAGTGGTCTGCAAGTGAATACAGATGCAATATTATAAGTAAGAAAAATCCTCAGCATCATTCAGCAAAAAATATGACTGGCTCTCTGGTAATGACTGGCTTAGGACGGTAATTCTGAAAAGCTGTCGGACACAGGCCGGGCAAAGGCCTGAGCGTCTCTGGCCAGGGCCAGACTAGGGCCTAAATTTGAGGCCCGTGCAGGGCTCTAGCGGCTATTCGACATCAACTTGAGTTTAATCACATAAAAGTCGACTTCAAAAAATCTAAAGCATAATGACTTTCTTGAAGTGACCGTCAAACTATGTTGCTAACAGCCTTGTGGAAAGGCCATTCGTATAGGGATCTATTTGCTCATTTTTATTTAGAAATGTCTTTTCCCACAGTGCCCTTCAAAGGTGCAAAAATTGGTGCTAAACAGATTAACTATATTTCAAGGTCAGTAACATGGCAATCAAACACAAATTTGTGAAAAACAAAACTACACTGAAAAATATTTTATAAAATGTATTTTTACAATATGCACAAAGCATTCCATTCTTATTAAAATATTTGGTAATGAAGGACATCTAAAATAATAATGTGTCAGAGCCATAGCCCTGTATGCAGTTTAGTGATGTGCTAAAAAAACCAAACATTTAATTTGCGTATGATAATACTTACATTCATACATTGTCGATGACAGATGTAACAGACGGCATTCCTGAAACGCTCCACCTGCAAGGAAAAACATTTTATCAACAGTTATTAAAAATCTGATTTAGCTGTTGATCTCTTGGATTTTCATAAATGTTCTTATGCATCTCAATACACTTGCAGTTATTCTCTTTTCAGTGCTTTGGACAATGAACATTTTGTTGACTGCAACTACAATACAAGATCACATATGAATACATATGACACTTCTCTCATCAATTACTCGCCCTCATGTCATTTCAAACCTGTATGACATTGTCTTCCATGGAACACTAAAGCTGATGTTAGGAAGAATGTCCAAACTGCTCTTCCCCAAATAATGTCAGTGGATTGGGATTATCAAGCTCCAAAAAGGACAACGGAAGAACAAAAAATAGCCCACACAACTTGAGAAACAGGTATATTCAAAGTCTTCTGAAGACTTTGAAGTTCTTGTGTCCCATGACCAATCATGACCAATCACCTGCTCAAATGGGCCTACATGTGAATGAACTTTAGGAGCTATAGCAATGGGGAAATTTTCGACGGAATAACAACTTAAAAATTCCATCATTTTCCACATGTGAAGCTGATGTATGACTTCTGAAGACCTGGAATATAGCACATAAGGGCAATTTTTATGGTACATTAATTGCACTTTTGTTGTTCTCTTTGAATCCTGGCAGTCAGGGTCCCTGATCCAAACTAGAATGGAGAAGGCAATGCTAAAATTTACAATGTTCTGTTTGATTGTTCACAAAAAAAAAAAGAAAAAAAGTCATACAGGTTTAAAACAACATGAGGGTAAGTAAAAGATGATCATTTTCATTTCTGAGTGCACAATTCTTTAATAAAGCTCTTCACCAACAAAGATTTTATTTGCCGCTGAAAATACTTGCCTTAGTGCAAAGGAAGTAAAGTCCAATGATGATCAGCCCAAACTTGATCAGCTCAGTGATGATCATTGCACAGATGATCGGCTCACAGATGATCGGGCCACAGATGATCGGGCCAATGAACTGCAATAGATCACAGTCATCTGCAAAAAACAATGAACGTGACTCAATACTGCCTGGACTGGACAAAGTGCTGGTAATTTCTTCAAAAAAAACAACCGGAACAAAACAGTGCTCAAAATGAATGTATGAAAATCACTTTTTCAGCACAAATAAAAATAAAAAAAAACTGCCGTACTGTGATTCGTCATGCTTTTTTGGTTTACCACTAGCACATGCTGATGATGTTTTATTCTTTAAAAGTAACTTGTGTCATTGCCTACGAGTCATTAGGTGTCATCATCACACAGTCTGAGCAGTGCTCGACAATAAGGAGTGCCCAATAACCCGGGGCCAGTGTGAAAGATGCTCGGAACAGTTGACGAATACGTCACCGGCCCAATCGGGCCACTGCCACATCGTCACAAAAGTTTATCATTTGTATAGGGCATGGGGGCGTGACGTCACGGCTCTAGTGCTGCGGTGGCTGATGGGGGAAAAAAAATAAATAAATCCACCTTCACAACGATATGAATAATAATAACAAAAATAAACTAATCAGTTACGCTTGCACAATTACATTTGCAGAAAGCACATACTTTGGTCATATGGTCAAATAAGCCTAAAATGCAAAATAATAAGCCTGATTAGAGATAGGAAAACATAAACATAAAATTTGTAAAGTTGCACTCACCGTTGTGAAAATGAGAAAATAACATTTGTTAAATACAGTTTTATTTATCAAATGTTCTCATATTTAATGTTTTATTTGTAATGTGTTTTTATAAAGCCATAGACACATTTTTAAAAGTTTTGTAGAGTTCATGTTAACAATATCCTGATTTCTGAATATCCTGATATTTAATCACATTAATGTCAACACAACATGTTCTTTTAGATGTTTGGAATTTTACCTGAATTAACCCTAATCCTACTATTTTAATGTTTGGTATTTTTCATTGTGTGATTTTTTGCTGAATTGTATAAACATCCTCAAACATCACTGTAATTATCAATTATGATGTTAATCCCACACTGCGCAGTGACGTCGGAAGCCAAACCCTATTTAAAGGCTGCGTCCAAAACAGCTGACTTGCTGCCTTATCAGGCAGTGACTTCGAAGGCTGCGAAGGCAACTCTAGAAACAGTTTCGAACAGACTTCAGAGGCAGCGTAATGTGCAGTCATTGCTAGGTTACCTAAACAGTTATGTATAAATGATTTAATAATACATAAAGATCTCAATGCATTGTCATTGAAGGTCTGTGCATCAGAAAAGACAGCAGAGAATGGCATTTTTTGCTTAAAATATAATATCACTGATGCAAGTAATATTGCAGAACAGCTCATTGTTATTAGTGGCTTTTTCGTTATTATTGGTAGCAGTGTTGGGCAAGTTACCCTGAAAATGTAATTAAATTACTGATTACTGATTACTCCTTTTAAAAGTAATTAAATTACTGTTCTGATTACTTTATTTCAAAAGTAATTAGTTACATTACTAGTTACATTACTTTTTTCCTGTACATCCACGAAATTTACGTGAAATATTAAGTTTGTGTGTCGTCTAACATCCCAGCATAAACGTTCCAGATAAAATATTTGTTATTAAAGCATCAACATTGACAAACCACTGTTATTTTTACTAAAAGCAATAGGGCTGCTGCGTGTGTGGTTGCAGAATGCACAGCATTTCGAACGGTGAGTGGATTCTCTGATTGTCCATTGCATTCCAGAAATCAACATTGTTTAACGCTGCAAACACGTTATAAATAGAAACTCCATGCTTACCCGAGTTAATTGTTTTTGTTTTATATTAGTTGTTCTTGTTGCTTTTGTGCAATACATGAATAGCAGTTCATTTGTTTTTGAAATTTTATGTGTAGATATTTCTATTTTGCGGGTAGTGGTGCAATGGATTACAAAACTCACGGTTCGGATCACTCACGGTTTTTGAGTCATGGATCGGACCATTTTTCAGATCAGCAAAAAAGGGGAGGAGTCTAATGTAATTTGCTAATGACAAATTGGGGGTGGGGGTGGGGGGGACGTACTTTTTTTTTTTTTGCTACATTACTCTGTGTAATAACAAACATTTATTTCAGTGAAAAAATATTTCAACATGATATTTCAATATTTCAATGGATTTGCGGGTCTTGTTTTTATCTTCTACAGATGACTTGCAGGACCCTGTACGTTATGCTATTAAATTAGTTTTAATCGTTTAACGACCACAGAGTCTTGTCTCCATTGGCAACACGCACCATTTGTGTGGATTGTGTGTGATGTGCAGGTATAGCAGAGAGTGCAGGTGGCAATTGCGAGTGACATTGTAAATTAGTTTCTTTTTTCTTGTCTTCACCACCTGGCTACTGTTGTAAAATGTTGAGAGATTCAATTAAAAAAAATAAATAAATAACTAAAATAAAGGAAAAATAAAATCAACTGCAAGTGACGTCAATTCCGGAAGTGCAGTCGTCTGAGAGTGCAGGTGTCTGAGAGTGCAGGTGCAGATGTCTGCAGCCAGACCCTATTGGAAGACGGCTGTGACTACAGCATGAACATCAAAAAATAAACTACTTTCCTCTGTCGCTACGTGTTTTTTTTTTTTTTTTTTTTTTTTTTTTTTTTGTAGTTCTGCACTATTATGCCCCTCCATTTTTTCTGCATCTGTTTTGAAACCCTCATTAAAAACGTAGGTATGACTATTTGGTATGACTAGTTGGTTATGACTAGACACACAAATCTGATCTGATCACTTGTGATAAATATGTATATTAAAAGTATATTGTGACTGGAGGAAAATGTCCTCAGACTATTACAAGAATTTGAAAACTGCTCTAAAAGTTTTTAAATCTTCTAAATCTCCTCAACCCATGTCATGTTTTCTATTGATCACTTACATGTAGAGAAGAGGTTGTTTCTGAGCAGCACATTTTCATGTTCTCTATGTCTTTTCTTCTGTCTTCTTCATGCTTTATTTCCCTGCATTGTTCTATTTCCTTTCTCTCCTTTTCATGCTGTTGGCTTTTCTCCACCTCCATCTTCATTTTATCTGTTTCTGCTTCATGTTTCACCTGAAGATCTTCTTTCTCTCTTCTGAGTTCCTCTCTCTCTTCTTTAAGTCTTTGGTAACTGTTATTTCAGATTTGTTGTTCTTTCTCCCTCCTTTTCTCAAATTCTTCTTCTTGTCTCTGTTTTTCTTCTTGTATCTTTTTCTCCCATTTCTCTTGTTCTCTTTTCAGTTCTCTTTTGTGTTGTTCTTTGTTCTCTATCACTTCTTTTTCTCTTTCTTTTCACTCTTTGTTATGATTTTGGCTTTCTTCTTCAAATTTTCTCTTTATATTTTCTGTTTCTGCTTTATGTTTGACTTGAAGATCTTTTTTCTCTTTTTTAAGGTCATCTTTCTCCTCTTTAAGTCTCTGGTAACTTTCATCCCACATTTGTTGTTCTTTCTCCCTCCTTTTCTCAAATTCTTCCTCTCTTCTTTGTCTTTCATCTTTTAGTTTTATCTCCCATTTCTCTTGTTCTCTCTTTATTTCTATTTTGTTTTGTTCTTCATTCTCTCTGAATTCTTCTTCTCTTCTCCTTCTTTCTTTGTCATGATGCTGTCTTTCTTCCTCCATATTTAGTTTCATCTTTTCTATTTCTGTTTTATGTTTAGCCTGAAGATCTTCTTTCTCTCTCTTGAGCTCCTCTCTCTCTTCTTTAAGTCTCTGGTAACTTTCATCCCACATTTGTTGTTCTTTCTCCCTCCTTTTCTCAAATTCATCTTCCATTCTTTGTTTTTCCTCTTATATTTTTGTCTCCCATTTTTCTTGTTCTCTTTTTATTTCAATTTTGTATTGCTGTTCACCTTTCTTCCTCCATCTTCATCTTCATTTTGTCCCTTTCTGCTACATGTTTGGCCTGTATATCTTCTTTTTCTCTTTCTTTTTTTGCCATCTCCATTTTGACTTCTTCGCTCTCTCTTTTAAGTCTCTGATAACATTCATCCCACATATTTTGTTCCTTTTCTCTCTTTCTCTCAAATTCTTCCTCCGTTCTCTGTCTATCCTCTTGTATCTTTTTCTCCCATTTCTCTTGTTTTCATTTGTAGTGTGCTTCTCTTGTTCTTCTCTCTTTGTCATGATTCTGTCTTTCTTCCTCCATCTTCATTCTCTCTTTTTCTTCTTCATGTTTGATCAGGAGTTCTTCTCTCTCTCTGTTCAGTTCCTCCACTTCGTCCATTAGCATCTTCATTTGTGCTTCTTGTTTTTCTCTTTCCATCTGTCTGAACATCTTACATGTGTAGTAACTCCCTCCATTTGCTGTGACCATGTCATTGATTTTCTGCAGTAGTTCAGACACCTGCATACGGTCTCCAGTCTCATTATTATTGAACACATGGTATCTGTTTCCACACTGTTCAATGAGCTTTATCAAAGCAGATCTTGATTTACCCAGGTACTCTTCAATGGTCTTATTCTTCAGATCATCTCCTCTGGTGAAGAGCACCATGGTGTACATTAATGAGTTTTCACCAAAAGTCTCTTGAATGATCTTCACAGTGTTTTCCTCCTCCTGAGTGAAACGTCCCACTGGTATCAATAAGAGAAACACATGTGGTCCTGGCAGAATCATTGAGATACAGTTGGTGATTTCTCTCTGGATCTCTTCTTGACTGAGTTTAGTATCAAACAGTCCTGGAGTGTCAATTACAGTAATAGTTCTGCCATTGATTTCAGCTGTCTCTCTCTGACATTCTTTAGTAACTGAATCATAAGACATGTCTTCTTTAAATATTTTTCTCCCTAAGATGGTGTTTCCAGTTGCACTCTTCCCAACTCCAGTTTTTCCCAGCAGGACAATCCTCAGATCATCTGAAGCCTCTGTTGAATCTGAAAAAGAATCATAATTGTGTAATGTAGTAGTGCAGAAAAGTGATAAAAAATAACACATCAGTGATATACACCAATGCGTTATCTTTTATTATGTCTCTCAGTGTTGACCAACAAAACAGGTGTTTTTATGTGATACACAACTAGTGGGAAGGAAACAATTGTCAACACGTCAACTTGGTTTTAAAACAAACAATTTTACCCATTATTACCTTGTTGGTCAATCTGTTTCTCTAAAAAGTTTATTTTCTTCCTCATTTCTTCAATTTTTTTTATTTGTTCATCTAAAAATGTTTTTGTGGAGTAACAGCTTCTGCTATTTTCTTGCACCATCTGCTCCAGTTTTGTCACCAACATGGACAGCTCTGGGTTTGGACCAAGGAAATTGTGTCTTCCACCAAAAAAATCAATGAGAGACTTCATTTCTTCATTCAGTTCTGCTGTCTCATGTTCTGACTTCTGGATTATGAGGACCATGATGTGGTTGTTGATCTTTGAGCTGAATATTTTCTGGATCTCCTCTGTTTCTCTTTTGTCTTCATCAGTAAGTGGACCATCAGAAATAATGAAGAGGAACACATGAACTCCAGGATCACATAGAGTCACACACTGAAGAGTCTGATGCATCACTTCCACTTTTGAGAGCTGAGTAAGAGCTGGAAGCTCCACCAGAGTGATCAGACGTCCATGAACTTCACCCTCCAGCTTCACATACTCTCTGAGCTCCGAACGTTTGTCTGTCTGGTTCAGGATGAGGTTTGATATGAAGGATTTTAATGTTTTGTCAGTCCCACAAAGAACCACATTTAGCTTTGATAACATGTTGACATCCTCTGCCACTGAAAAACACACATAACATTAGTTTGGTGGGTCAGTTACATGAATTTGTCATATGGTTCATACAATTTGTAATATTAGTTTATTTTGAACAGTCATTAAACAATTTGTAAAAGCAATTAACTAATCTACATTGAAATATGAATTAAAGGAGAAGTTCACTTCCAGAACAACAATTTGCAGATAATGTATTCACCCCCTTGTCATCCAAGATGTTCATGTCTTTCTTTCTTCAGTCGTAAAGAAATTATGGATTTGAGGAAAACATTTGAGCATTTTTCTCCATATAATGGACTGATATGGTGCCCCGATTTTGAACTTCCAAAATGCAGTTTAAATGCGGCTTCAAATGATCCCAAATGCAGTTGTAAATGATCCCAGCTGAGGAAGAAGGGTTTTATCTAGCAAAATAATCGGTTATTTTCATTTAAAAAAAAATAAAATTTAAATACTTTTTAATCTCAAACTTTTAATCTTGTCTTGTCTTGCTCTCCTGTGTATTCTGCCTCAAGACAGTTATATGTAAAAAAAAAAAAAAAAAAAACCTCTGATCATATTTTCTTCAAAAATTATTTCAAAATCATCCTACATCACTGCAGAAGTACCAACCCAGTCTTTGCAAAATGAACATGCAAAAAGATCAGTGATATAACGATTTTCAAGTTGACTCTTAACATGAAATGGGTTTTTTTAAAACAGAACTGATATAACAGAGGTTGGAAGAGCAAGACAAGACGAGCGTTTGAGATTAAAAAGTATATAAATTGTATTATTTTTATGAAAATAACTGATTGTTTCACTAGATAAGACTCTCCTTCCTCAGCTGGGTTGTGGGTTTACAACCACATTTGGGATCATTTCAAGCCGCATTTAAACTGCATTTTGAAAGTTTAAACTCAGGGCACCGTAGCAGTCCATTATATGGAGAAAAATCCTAAAATGTTTTCCTCAAAAAAAAAAAAACAAATTTCTTTACAACTCAAAAAAGAAAGGACATCTTGGATGACAAAGGGGTGAGTACATTATCTGTAAATTGTTGTTCTGGAAGTGGCCTTCTCCTTTAAGCTTCCACCCTAATATATTAAGCTATCTAATGATATAATAATGTTTATTAAAGTTATTTGTTTTTCAGTTTATTTTTTTCCAAATCTCCCCAAACTAACATGCAGTCAAAGGAAAAAAAAGTATGTTTACTGTATGAGTTTGCTGCTGAGTTATTTTATTTTTATTCTTTTATTGCTGATATGTGTTTGGGCTGCAGTGTTATATATATATATAGCTCATCAGGATGTCTTCTGGGCTGCATGTGCAACTGATATAATTTCAGGGGCAGAGGGCTTTGCTTCTGGTTTTCCATGTGGTTTTCTGTATGAATGTTGTGTTTACAAACAGTAACTGAAAATGTCTGCATAGTGCAACTTTATACATTTGCAGCATTGAATATTATGAATTAACATATAATTGTTGACTTACTATTAGGCCGCTCAATAGGTGGACTATGCCGCCCTCTTTTAACTGCAAAGAAAACAACATGAACAATTTCAAATTTCACAAATTCTTTTACCAAATTGTTATCTGCATTTAAACTAATATTCTCTTTCTTTCATAAAACACAGAAGTTGATTTCCTGCTAGAAAATAATATGGTGATTAAATAAATGACAGATTTCCATTTTTCAATATATATATTACACACACATTTATGTCAGTACTAAATATATATTTACCACCAGCCATTTTATTCTTGTCAGGAGGATCTTTACGTTGCACTTCTATTCCCTGCAGATAAAAGATAAAAGTGAACTTTGGAGAGGGGAAGTGCAAACATTTAAAAAAAAATCAACAACTAAATTTTATTGAGGGCAGGATATCTATTCAATAAATATGTTTAGCCTCTAAAAATAAATAAATAAATAAAAATAAAAAGTTCAAAACAAACTTCAGTTATTTCAACTCACTGTGGTCAAAAAGAGTTTACCAGTTTGTCCAGACTCAGTTCTGGAGGGCTGGTGTCCTGCAGAGTTTGGCTCAGCACGCCTGCCTAGAAGTTTTTAGTATGCCTATAGTTAGTAAGACCTTGATTAGCTGATTCATGTGTGTTTGATTTGGATTGGAGCTAAACTCTGCAGGATCAGTGGCTGTCCAGGACTGAGTTTGGACATCCCTGATTTAAATGAAATATATTTATAAAGTCTTTTTTTATGTTTGTCAAACTAAAAAAAATAAATTTTATAATAAATGATTAGATTTTAATTTTGTTCCCCCATTTAAAGATGAGAAACAAAGCTTGGTTGAGTTGTTTTTATTTAAAACTCAAATATAAAACCCAAGTAAAAACAGATGCGCATAAATGTTATTTAACCTAAAACAACCCCAGGATAAGAAAAAGAAAGATATTCAATAGCTGTAAAAAACAGTTTGTTGGTGACTTACGGTATTTAGGGGAAAAAAAATGTAACCAAACAAGCTAATGTGACAGTGAAAGCAACACTTCTGCATCCATTTATTTTTCCTTTTTTTAGCCATGACGAAAAAATGAAGAAAAAAAAGTTGCATTTTTAAATGCTATGTTACAAACCAAAACTGAAATTAGAACCTTACACACAAAATGCTGTGTAAAAAAGTAAAATATTGGAAATTTGTAGATTATTGTGTATTACTTTTTTCACCTTTAGTAAACATTTTCAACATGCACAAATTAATATATATATTAAAAAAAAGAATTTAAAAAAACGTTGTTGTTTTTTTTTTTTTTTAGGCCAAATGAGAAGTCATGCTTCTCCCACACCTTCAATTGAGGATTAGAGCCAATGTGTGTAGGTAGCATAATGTGACAGCAAAAAATGCTACCTATCAAATTGTGCTTCCATCATGATATTAATGTAGTTTAAGGCCTTATTAACATCTACACCTACCCGAACCCTAAACCCACCCTTACAGTATTGAAATTACATTGTTGGCATAATCTGATAGGTAGCATTATTTGTTAGAACACGTCTCTGGAACACTGCAGAGACAGGGTGCTTCTAAAATTATTGAGGGTGCTCTACAATGTAAAAACTAAAAAACACAATTTGCTGAGTCAGCTTAAAATAATTTGTTACCCTGCTGCCTTAAAATTTTAAGTTCAGTCAACTAAAATAAATTTAGTCAACTTGAAATGTTAAGTTGTACTAAGTAACAACTTCAATATTTGTGTTTGCTAAACTTAACAGATGGGTAAGTAACCCAGCTGCCTTAAAATTTTAAGTTGATTCAATTCAAATATAAAGTCAAATAAAGTTGTCACTTAGTATAATTTAACATTTCAGGTTGAATAAACTTTTTTTTGAGTTGACTGAACTTAAAATTTTAAGGCAGCCAGGTTACAAATTATTTTAAGTTGACTCAACAAATTGTTTTTTACAGTGTAGCCTTAATGCACGTTTATTTTGACATATTTATGCCCTGTCCATTGTAATGTTTATCACTATCATTGCAATGATAGTGACATTTGCATATTAAGACTATATGGGCTAAATGGGATGTCAGTCCTACTACTGTTTGGATTGCTCCCAGCGTGTTCTGGATTTTCTGCACCTGCACTGCCGGTATATCTGCACTCCTCACCTCTTCAGTCTTCTGCGGTCATTGTTGCTGGAGTTGTCTAATAAACATTTTTGCACTCGCAATTGGATCTTGTGGTTCTGTTTCATGACACTGGCACTCATTTCAGTTTATCATGATCTCACAAAGGTTTATTTGGCTACGTTGCTCAATGCTGTACAAAAACACATTGTAAATAGAAACCTTTGAACCTCTCCAGAGTGCAAATGCAAATACATAGCCTACTGGAGTGTTTGCCAAATGTTTCACTAGTATCCTATTTTTACAGCTTACTGCATATTTCAATCAACATACACATTCTGTGACAGGGAAGTTTAATTTTTTAAAAAGATTTTAACTTAGTCTTTTTTAGCCTTTATTTGGATAGGACAGTTAATTGACAGGAAGCAATGAGGGAGAAAAAGAGGGGGGCAGGATCAGAAGAGGTCTACAAACCGGGACTCAAACTCAGGATGCCCAAAGCGCAACGGCGCTATATGTTGGCGCACTGCCACAAGGCTATCGGTGCTGACTTTAGTGAGTAAATACAAAAGTACTTGCCAACAACGAATATCCAACAGCAAGCACATCTGCATCAGTCCTTGCAGAGCCAGTGTAAGAGAAAGGCGGTCACACACACTCTGAGCACACTGTCGGAGACTGTCTCGCACATGTGTAGAAAGTGCTCACCTTTCCCAAACCTAAAATTGAGTTGATCAAATTTAAATAAATCTAACAGATGACAGTATTTATAAATGTTATGATTTTAGACTTGTTTTATTCATTTATATATAGTCAAGTCAAGTCACCTTTATTTATATAGCACTTTTAACAATACAGATTGTGACAAAGCAGCAGCATTACATAGGAAATAGTGTTGATAATGCAAAAGGACAAAAATAAACACTCAATTTTCAGTTAAGGGGCAGTTCATCATTGAATTCAGGGATATGTTTATATATATATATATATATATAAACACACACACACACACATATATATATATATATACATAATATATATATATATATATATATATATATATATATATATATATATATATATATATATATATATATATATATATATATACACACATATATATATATATAATAAGGCGTATATATATATACGCCTTATTATAATTATATTATATTATATTATATTATATTATATTATATTATATTATATTATTTTACCTATATTATATTAACCAGATTTCTCTGCCTTAAAACGATTTTTAAAGAAAACGTATTCAAATAGTGCGTTGATCCATGAGAATGCATTTCCTTAAAGAGGTCCTTTATTCCACTTCTACCAGCATGTCGTCCAACACATTAAATAATTGCTGCGTTACTTAATAAATAAAATAAAATCATTCTTGTCCTAGGATTTTAGTAATTAGGGTATTTTAACGTGCTAAACATATCAGTTTGTTCGGATTCGAGTCTTACCTGAACTAGAAGCCATTAGCCTACACGTTTGTAAATCGAAAGCGAAAGTTAGGTAGAGAGGTTGGAGAAGAGAACATAGGTGTCGTGTCGTGTGGTTGTGCTTTCTAATCTCCGCCCTCAAAATTACGTTTATTTGCAAAAGCGTTTTTCTTCAGTATTTCAACCTTCTCTTATTTAGTGATTTAAAACTTTCGTCATGTTTAAACGTTCATTCACGCAATCGGTAAAATATTGTTTTCTTAAATTATATTTTATCTGATCGCACAGATCACGAACTACTAACTTATATTTATTACTGTCATCTAGTTTTAAAACACCTGTTTCTCAAACCGGCACGTTATGATAAGAGATAGACCTGTTTAAAAGCGTTGTGTTACTAGTTAAACTGATTTCTAATCACCACACCACAGCTATTTTGAAGCTAAAATGGAAATCAAACACATTCAAACGAACGTTAGCCTGCTGCATATTTTTAAAAGTCTAATTAGACAGTTCATCTTTGTCAGAAGCAGACGCATTCATTTTCTACACGTCTGATAAATTTACGATGAAGGCCACTGGAGACATTAAAACTATCTACTGATAGAAAGAGACAAAAGCTGAGATTAATTGTTCATTGTTGAAAAGTTTTGGTGCCATCTAGTGGTACAGCTGATTACAATGTCAGTGTGTTTCAATTAATCAGTATTGTATTTATTTATTTATTTTTTATTTTTTATTTTTGTCACAAGTGGGCTTTGTTTTTGATCACTGGTCAAAGTACTTACTGGAACATTTCCAGTAGTATGTATAATTCATGCTGTGCTCCAACATTTTAATATTTTTCCAACATTGAAATAAAAGTGAAGAAGCTTGAGCTTGTGAAAAATTTCTAATCCCCTCTTCTTGTAGTATAATGAATACCTAATCATAGTTTTCTTAAAACTATTCTGATATGTTTACAGGAATGTCTGTATTTGGTATCTGAGAGGGTCTGATCCATGTCAGGAATGCAGTAACAGTGTTTACTTATTCAGCCCAGCTTTCAGAGAATAACTATGTATTTATTTTATAATTCTTTTTAGGGATTATAGCACCATTAATTGCTATATGTTAAACTGTGAATAATGTGTGTCATTTGTATCAGTGCTCAGTGCAAATGTATTGTTCTGTTCCAGTGATGTGCTGCAGCTCAAACTTGATGGGAATATATTTTGTTGTTGGAGTTGGGGTTGAATATGAACAGTCTCCAGTAGAATCAACAGCTGCTCAGATGAGAAGTGCCCTCACACGCTTTAAGATTCACCTACCACCCTTACAATAGTTTCTTATGAACTGAACTTTAAATAACCACATTGCGTAAAGAAAAAAAAACAAACATTATGTTTAGATGTCACTAGAATGATCTGTTAGAGTTAACCAGAACCTGTAACAAAACAAAACTAAGAATGTGTTAAAATTCTGATGTGCTTAACTGTGTACGTTGGGAGACTTTCTTTTTTAAATTTGCATTTGAAACTTGTAAGATTAAAAAAGCTTCAATAAAATTCTCTCTTACTGTACAGTGTTTATTGGTGGTAAATACATTGGCTCTTGCATGTTCTATTAATCATGGAATAAATATCTGAAATGGTGAACTGGAGGTCTTTTGATGTTTCCACAGTTTGTCAACAGAACATCCATTCAATCAGTCAACTGACTTTGAAATTCCTGCAGTTAAACGTGTAAAATCATATTGTGACTCGTGGAACAAAAAACTAAGAGACTCTACTGCCTCTACTGACTCTACTCTACTAAACTTCTACATTCTTCTAGATTTATGGTCTATATTAGATTGCAAATTCTCAGGTCTCTTATAGGTCTCATATAGGTCTCTAAGATAAAAAGCTGTTCATTAATTATTCATTCTTTTTTTTTTTTTTTTTTTTTTTTTGGCTGCTACGCATAGTTGGTAACATCTGATTTTGTGGTCAGTGTGTCACTTCCTGATGAAAGTCATAAAGCGACCTAATGTCTAAATGCACATCAGATGAGTTTGAACTTCAGAAGGATTATCAAGATAATCAACCCAACATATAATAATATAATAATTGTTCAATATGTCCAACAGTATGTGGGTTTTCATTGTGTTTTTCATCAGTATGGAGGGTAAGACAAATCTTTAGAACATATTTTCGTTTCTCTTTTGTTTTAGTGGTTGTGGTCACTGGTCAAATGACTAACTGGAACATTTTCAAGTTTGTAGTCAATTCATGCTGCTTACAAGTCTTGTATTTTTCAAGTTATTAACATTACTGTTTCTGAAATTTCTTTCTGATCTGGACACAGTAAGTTACTACAGTTACTGAAAAACATGTTCTAAAATATCAACAGAAATATTAAAACTACCTTATTATGAGGATGACAAACTTGATTTGTCCTTTTCGGTTTTATATAGAGAGATTTTGTTACTAATTTTGTGAAACCCTGGTCATTCTACACAGCATCATAATGGAAATTTACAAATATTATAAAGGCATTATTTATTTGGAAAGGAGACCACTTCCTGTCACATTACTTATTTGGAAAGTAGACCACTTCCTTTGTGCCTTTTTTGTATAGAATGCTTTAAACTTTACAGCAACGTTATTATAGTTTTTAATTAATTATATGTACATTTAACTTCATTTTATTTCAGTTTAGGTCACTCTGTGAATGTACTTTTTCAGTATTTTCTAATGTTAGCTGTTTTAGCCTTTCAGTATATTTAGTTTTTATATAGTTTTAGAATTTTAAAATGTAAAGAATGGACATTATGTAAATATAAGTGTTAATTAATTACATTTCTCAGGACAATAGTTAAATAGTTATTCATTTGTCACTGTAAATCATATAACAAATCCCATAGTTTAACAGGTATTTTATACAGAAAAAATAGTGCAGAAATAGTACAAAGCTATTCTGCACGTGGCTAGTTGAGGCCTGTATATTTACTAGCACTAAACGTAACTCATATCTAATCGGTTTTAATATTCTTTCAGATCTTGTGAATGGCGAGAGGGATGAGTTAAAGACTGTGATGGAGGGAGACGTTCTTACTCTACAAACAAAAGACACTGAGATTCTCAGTGAAGTAACATGGCTGTTTAAAAGTGGTGATCAAACTGTTCGTATTGCACAGATGTATCAAGGTTTTGAGCCCTTTTATGAGAGACTAACTGGCAGAGTGAAAATGAACCCAAAGACTGGAGCACTGACCATCTGGAACATCAGCACCAGCGATTCTGGACTTTATGAAGTTTCTCTCCACAGTGGCTCAGAGAAAAGGTTCAGAGTGGATGTTTACAGTAAGTTTTAGCTTCATAAGAAATAGTAAAAACTATCAGTAATATTCAGGATAATGAGGGAATGTCTGTTTGGCAATATTGCCTCTTCCTTTTAACTGGACAGCAGTACATTCAGTCATGTCTGGCACAATGTTTTCAGCATCGTTAGGACCTTTTGTCCTGAGGGTCTGGGGATGAAGTGTGGCAAGTTTCATTTGAATCAAGCCAACGCCCTAGATGGCTGAAAAGTTGATTTTTTTAAAAAAAAAAGTTCAAAATGGCCAGAAAATTTCCATGACAGAAATAAAAAGTGGAGACATATCCATACCAAAAAGTAGTATACTTCAAGTTTATCTCATTAAGTATACTTAATGTAGTAAGTATACAAATATTAGTGTACTAGAAGTATTGGGAAATTGGGACTAAATTGGCCCACATTCTAGTATACAAAAGTATACTTTTAAGTACAGTTTAAGTATAACAGTAGTAAAGTTTGAGTACACAACAATTTACATTACAGGTTTTTAGCTTGTACCGCAACTACACTAAAAGTGAATTTATAGGTATACTGAGAGTTTACTAATTAAATACGTGTAGTAGTATTTTTAGTAATACTTTAAAGTATAGTCTCAGTAAACTACTAATTTAGTAGTTTCATACTGCAATTATACTTGTAAGTTTTCTTTAAAGGGATTATTGGATGCCCATTTTCCACAAGTTGATATGATTCTTTAGGGTCTTAATGAAAAGTCTATAATATACTTTGGTTAAAAATTCTCAATGGTTGTGTAAAACAACACCCTTTTTACCTTGTCAAAATCAGCTCTTCAAAAATCATCTCATTCTGGTCGAGGCTGCTTTAAATGCAAATGAGCTCTGCTCGCCCCGCCCCTCTCTTCTCTCTGTGGAGTGATGAGCCGGTTTTCTTTAGCTGCATTTAGCAGCGTTTAGCCACTAAACTTGCTAACTAGCACATTATTAGGAAAGGCAATTGCAAAAAAAAAAAAAAAAAAAAAATTATACTCTGCTGTAATTGAAGCTGGATCACAAATGATTCTTGAACATAGACGGATATATGTAGATAGATCGGGAGGTGCATTCCCTTCACAAACAAACTTAACCTACTGCTTCTTCAGTGGTTCAGATGTCGGGAGTAAATGACGACCACTATTTTCATCATTACATCCAGCAACACAACACCTCAATTGCTCAATCGGAGATATTCTTGTCTAACTTACATAGCTCATGTCAATCAACTATCGTGTGAGCGGCCTCTGTGGGTGTGACGCAACAACGACAGGCATCTGTGAACGGCTCGATTTGAAAAAGGAAATGTTATTTTTACAGCTTAATTAAAAACCACTGCATGGATTTTTATCATTATAAGGTAGATTTGTACATACACTGCAAACACACATTAATGTTCAAACAACATGTAAAAGTGAACTTAGTATCCGATGACACCTTTAAGTGAACTTTACAACATACTTCAAGTATACTACTATCTCCCTATGTAGGTATTAATTTGTGTATATTTTGTTATATGAATATCTGAACATAGAAAACATCAAAAGAAAGAACAGGGTATTTGCTTGTAAACAAAAATATTTTATTCTAGCTTCATGAATTCTTTGTAAACACTTGAATATGGGTAAGTTTCATAAATTAAAAAAAAACTAAGAAATAAACAAATTTTGAACAAAAGGCTGAAAAAGACTATGAATTGGATTCAGACTGATAATCAAAACATAGATGGAGTTGATCAACACCCCAAAGCTTTACAATCATTATTACCTCCTTATTGGTCGACATTTTATTCCATAATAAATATTCCATAATGTTTTATGTCTGATGATCGTGTTAGATTTCATGTGGAAACATGTTGTTTAGGTTTCTTCTTCACTTGTATGTTTTGGAAATTCTGCACAGAAAATCTGTAATAGCACCCCCTACTGTATTACACTGAAAACACGGACTCTAGGAGCACAAGTATATCTTAAATATATTTAGGCTTTTTCCAAGTACACTGCCCTCCAAAAGTTTGGAAACACCTCTGGCAAAGTGTGGTTTTGGACGATATCAGCATAAATCCTTATTATTTTTTGGTGCAAATACAAAATGCAAAATTAAAGTAACTTGACATTATTATTAAAGACCAGCAATAATAATTTTCATTTTGATTACATAATAATGGCAATATATACACGTCAAAGTCAGACATGCCCCTTTGTCAGCTGTGATGCCTGGTTACTGGTTTAAACTTGGCCCAGGTTTTTAAAAGATTTTTGGGTCAGCACATCTTAATAGCTTCAACAATTGATTGTCAATTAAGTTTAGAATACAATGAATTTAGGCCCAGATTATGCAGAGCTGAAATAGCTGCTAATGCTGGATATTTTGATTAGTCAAAAATGTAAGCTTTTTCTACATATAAACTGTTTTTGTAATAAAATGTTTTCATAGTTTGTGTTGTCCTTCTTCAGTGCAAAATTATCACAAATTAAAAAAAGATTCATGCCAATATTGTGCAAAACTCCACTTTTCTAGGGTGTTTCCAAACTTTTGGAGGGCAGTGTATACTGAAATGTATTTTAAGTATATTTCTGAGAAGTACATGAAGCCCATTTCTGAGAAGTATATAAAAAGTAGACTAAAAGTATACTTTCCTATTTTTTAGTGTAAAAGAAGTATACTAATAGCACGTTAAACTTCTTTTTCATAAGGGTATGGTAGAGCATGAATCAAGGATTTCATCACCTTTAGGCCTTGAACCCTTACATCTTGTCCCTTTTTTTAATTCATAGATAATAACAAGCAATATTTTGATCACTGAACATGGAAATGTCGCTATTTCCATTTCAGAAAACTGGTCACCTTAGTCACAAATTTAAAAACATTCAGTTGCTTTAATACATTCAAGATAATAGTGAAAATAAAGTAGACTTGTATACAGCATATCTATGCAATAATTAGTTCAGAAGCCACTATTAGTGTCAGTTCCCAGGACAATTTCTTATTTCATTGTTCATTTCATACTGTGTCAGCAGTCACTGGCAAACACTGTTCATCCTGCATTTTTGTTTTTCCTGCAAATTCACCTCAAAGTGTCTTCTTTTCTTAAAGGGCCGGTTTTTGTGCCTGTCATTAGGTCTCTTGTTAGCGTAAACCAAACTCAAGGTGAGTCAACAAACTCCCTATCAAACCAAAATACAAAACTATGTCTGTGTCTAATGAAAAAAAACGTAAAAACTTAATTTACAAAAGAAATGGCACCCACACCCTACGGCCTCCAAGTATAGATAGCAATATGACAGAAAATAAAAAGGGTTTCTTAAAATTAACCTCACAAAACAAATCTCTTCCAGGTACTCTGAAGCAGCCACAGTCAATAGAAAAGTTCTGCTCTGTGGTCTGTGCTGTAAAAAATGATCGAGGTGTGTCCATCTCATGGTATAAAGGAGGTGAAATGCTGAATCAGACCAGCAATCCTGATCTCAACATCATCCTCAGTTTACCATTAGTGCTTCATTATAATGATCCAGAGACCTACAGCTGCATGGCTGTGAATCCAGTGAGCAACAAAAGCATCCATCTGCTCATGGAAGAGATTTGCACACGACAGGAAGGTGAGATGTTAAACTACATTTATCACAGAACTCTCTTCCTGCCACAATGACCAAAGTAACTGAATGACAGAATTGTTAACGAGTAACTTCAACTCATCAGATGAGTCTGAACTTCAGAAAGATCATCAAGATAATCACAATAATTGTTCAATATGTCCATCGTTTTCATTGTGTTTTTCATCAATATGAAGGGTAAGACAAATCTTTAGAACATATTTTCGTTTCTCTTGTGTTTTAGTGGTTGTGGGCACTGGTCAAATGACTAACTGGAACATTTTCAAGTTTGTAGTCAATTCATGCTGCTTACAAGTCTTGTATTTTTCAAGTTATTAACATTACTGTTTCTGAAATTTCTCTCTGATCTGGACACAGTAAGTTACTATAGTTACTGAAAAACATGTTCTAAAATATCAACATAGAAATATTAAGACTACCTTATTATGAGGATGACAAACTTGATTTGTCCTTTTCAGTTTTATATAGAAAGATTTATCACTAATTTTGTGAAATCCAGGTCATTCTACACAGCAGCATAATGAAAATTTACAAATATTATAAATGCATGACTTATTTGGAAAGGAAACCACTTCCTGCCACATTACTTATTTGGAAAAGGGGCCACTTCCTTTGTACCTTTTTTGTATACCATGCTTTAAACTTTACAGCAACAATATTATAGTTTTTAAATTAGTTTTATTTACATTTCATTTTTAATGACATTTCAGTTTAGGTCATTTAGATTTTTTACTCTGCACCTTTTTCAGTATTTTCTAGTGTTAGCTTTTTTAGACTTTAAGTATATTTAGTTTTTTTTTTTTTTTTTTTAGAATTTTAAAATTTAAAGAATGGATGTTATGTAAAAAGTGTAAAAAGTGTTAAAAGTGTTAATTAATTACATTTCTCAGGACAGTAGTTGTATAGTTATTCATTTGTCACTAAATCATATAACAAATGCCATAGTTTAACAGGTATTTTATACAGAAAAAATAGAGCAGAAATAGTACAAATCTATTCTGCACATGGCTAGTTGAGGTCTGTACATTTTCTAGCACTAAATGTAACTCATATCTAAACAGTTTTAATATTCTTTCAGATCTTGTGAATGGCGAGTGGGATGAGTTAAAGACTGCGATGGAGGGAGACGTTCTCACTCTACAAATAAAAGACACTGAGATTCTCAGTGAAGTAACATGGCTGTATAAAAATGGTGATCAAACTGTTCGTATTGCACAGATGTATCAGGGTTTTGTGCCCTTTTATGAGAGACTAACTGGCAGAGTGAAAATGAACCCAAAGACGGGAGCACTGACCATCTGGAACATCAGCACCAGTGATTCTGGACTTTATGAAGTTTCTCTCCACAGTGGCTCAGAGAAAAGGTTCAGAGTGGATGTTTACAGTAAGTTTTAGCTTCATAAGAAATAGTAAAAACTATCAGTAATATTCAGGATAATGAGGGAATGTCTGTTTGGCAGTATTGCCTCTTCCTTTTAACTGGACAGCAGTACATTCAGTCATGTCTGGCACAATGTTTTCAGCATCGTTAGGACCTTTTGTCCTGAGGGTCTGGGGAAAAAGAAAAGTTCAAAACGGCTGGAAAATTTCCATGACAGAAATAAAAAGTGGAGACATATCCATACCAAAAAGTAGTATACTTCAAGTTTATTTCATTAATTAAAGTTCAAGTATATTTTTAATTTTACTTAATGTAGTAAGTATACAAATATTAGTGTACAAGAAGTATACTCATAAGTGTACTATTTCAATACTCCAAGTTTGGGACTAAATTGGCCCACTTTCTAGTATATAAAAGTATACTTTTAAGTATAGTTTAAGTATAACAGTAGTAAACTTTAAGTACACAACAAGTTTACATCAATGTTTTTAGCTTGTACAGCAACTACACTAAAAGTTTACTAATTAAATACATGATGTAGTTTTTTTTAGGACACTTTAAAGTATAGTCTGAGTAAACTACTAGTTTAGTAGTTTCATACTGCAAGTATACTCGTAAGTTTTCTTTAAGTGAACTTTACATCATACTTAAAGTATACTACTATCTCCCTATTTAGGTATTAATTTGTATATATTTTGTTATATTATTTTATCTGAACTTACAAAACATCAAAAGAAAGAACAGGGTATCTGCTTGTAAACAAAAAATATTTTATTCTAGCTTCATGAATTCTTTGTAAACACTTGAATATGGTTAAGTTTCATAAATTAAAAAAAACTAAGAAATAAACAAATTTTAAACAAAAACCTGAAAAGGACTATGAATTGGATTCAGAATGGTAATCAAAACATAGATGGAGTCGATCAACACCCCAAAGCTTTACAATCATTATTACCTCCTTATTGGTCGACATTTTATTCCATAATAAATATTTCATAATGTTTTATGTCTGATGATCGTGTTAGATTTCATGTGGAAACATGTTGTTTAGGTTTCTTTTTAACTTGTATGTTTTGGAAATTCTGTACAGAAAATCTGTAATAGCACCCCCTACTGTATTACACTGAAAACACGGACTCTAGGAGCACAAGTATATCTTAAATATATTTAGGCTTTTTCCAAGTACACTGCCCTCCAAAAGTTTGGAAACACCTCTGGCAAAGTGTGGTTTTGGACGATATCAGCATAAATCCTTATTATTTTTTGGTGCAAATACAAAATGCAAAATTAAAGTAACTTGACATTATTATTAAAGACCAGCAATAATAATTTTCATTTTGATTACATAATAATGGCAATATATACACGTCAAAGTCAGACATGCCCCTTTGCCAGCTGTGATGCCCGGTTACTGGTTTAAACTTGGCCCAGGTTTTAAAAGATTTTTGGGTCAGCACACCTTAATAGCTTCAACAATTGATTGTCAATTAAGTTTAGAATACAATGAATTTAGGCCCAGATTATGCAGAGCTGAAATAGCTGCTAATGCTGGATAATTTGAATAATCAAAAATGTAAGCTTTTTCTGTGTATAAACTGTTTTTGTAATAAAATGTGTTTTCATAGTTTGTGTTGTCCTTCTTCAGTGCAAAATTATCACAAATTAAAAAGGATTCATGCCAATATTGTGCAAAACCCCACTTTTCTAGGGTGTTTCCAAACTTTTGGAGGGCAGTGTATACTGAAATGTATTTTAAGTATATTTCTGAGAAGTACATGAAGCCCATATCTGAGAAGTACTATTTTTTAGTGTAAAAGAAGTATACTAATAGCACATTAAACTTCTTTTTCATAAGGGTATGGTAGAGCATGAATCAAGGATTTCATCACCTTTAGTCCTTGAACCCCTACATCTTGTCCCTTTTTTTTAATTCATAGATAATAAGTGATATTTTGATCACTGAACATGGAAATGTCGCTATTTCCATTTCAGAAAACTGGTCACCTTAGTCACAAATTTAAAAACATACAGTTGCTTTAATACATTCAAGATAATAGTGAAAATAAAGTAGACTTGTATACAGCATATCTATGCAATAATTAGTTCAGAAGCCACTATTAGTGTCAGTTCCCAGGACAATTTCTTATTTCATTGTTCATTTCATACTGTGTCAGCAGTCACTGGTTAACATTCATACACTGTTCATCCTGCATTTTTGCTTTTCCTGCAAATTCACCTCAAAGTGTCTTCTTTTCTTAAAGGGCTGGTTTCTGTGCCTGTTATTAGGTCTCTTGTTAGCGTAAACCAAACTCAAGGTGAGTCAACAAATTTCCTATCAAACCATGATACAAAACTATGTCTGTGTCTAATGAAAAATATAAAAACTTAATTTAAAAAAGAAATGGCACCCACACCCTCAAAATTAACCTTACAAAACAAATCTCTTCCAGGTACTTTGAAGCAGCCACAGTCAATGGGAGAGTTCTGCTCTGTGGTCTGTTCTGTAAAAAATGATCGAGGTGTGTTCATCTCATGGTATAAAGGAGGTGAAATGCTGAATCAGACCAGCAATCCTGATCTCAACATCATTCTCAGTTTACCATTAGTGCTTCATTATAATGATCCAGAGACCTACAGCTGCATGGCTGTGAATCCAGTGCGCAACAAAAGCATCCATCTGCTCATGGAAGAGATTTGCACACGACAGGAAGGTGAGATGTTAAACTACATATCATAGAACTCTCTTCCTGACACAATGACCAAAGTAACTGAATAGCAGAATTGTTTATGAATAACTTCATATCTCTATCATTTCTCTTCTATTTCAGATTGTCTGGATCATTGTGGCATCACTGAGGCTCTGATTCGTCTGGCTCTGTCTGGTCTGGTGGGAATCACCACTGTTGTGTTCCTGGTTGAACATCTGAGGTTCTGCTCACTTCGAAGAACAGTTGCTTTTGCTTGATGATGGTTCTTTCATGACACGTCACAGTGGCCTAAAACACGATGGTGACGAAATGCTATGAGAACTGCTGGCAACGAGGCTGAAAGTATAAACTGAGCGCACCATTTGGGACAGGGCCATAAAGTATTACCATTTTGACATTTAAGTTCATGTTCAGGAAGAAAGATCTGAATATTGATCATCTTTTACAGGTTAAAAAAAAAAAAATAAATAAATATATATATATATATATATATATATATATATATATATATGTGTGACACGATCTAGGAAAACCCAACACATGGTGAAATTTTACCTTTTTTAGGTATTTCTGCACTAATCAAGTGAATTTCACCGAGATATTTTCAGAGATGATAGACAAGATGTTATAGAATAATAATTTAATGAAAACCTAATTTTGACCAAAAAATGACATTCAACCTATTTTTCGAATTTACTGAAAATTTCCCAGTGCGACATCCGACAGGTTTTCCCAGATCGCATCACACACACACACACACACACACATACATATTTATATATATATATATATATACAGTCATGTGAAAAAGTTAGGACACCCTATTGAATTCCATGGTTTTCCGTATCAGGATATCATTAAAAAAAAACTGGTCCTTGGCTGGTCTTAAAATTTCGAAAATAAAATCTCAGATGAACAACACCACATGACAAATTGCACCATGTAATTATTTACTGAACAAAAATAAAGCCAAAATGGAAAAGCCATGTGTGACAAAGTTATAACACCCTTACTGTTAACACTGGAATTAAGAGGGTAAATAACAGTTGAGCACTGCTAATCAAATACATTTGATTAACTGATCATCAGCAAGTCTGAGCACCTCTAACAAAGCATAAGCTTTGGCAGTTTGCTGGTCTGGAGCCTTCAGGTGTGTGTTAACACAATGCCAAGGAGGTAAGACATCAGCAATCATCTTAGAGAAGCAACTGTTGCTGCCATTAATCTGAGAAGAGTAATACGGCCATTTCCAAACAATATGAAGTTTATTCAAAAGTGGAAGACATTTAAAACAGACACCTCTCCTTCCAGGAGTGGAGGACCCAGAAAATTCACCCCAAGATCAGACCGTGTAAAGCTCAGAGGAATGGCAGACAACCCAAAAACTACACCTCAGACTCTACAGGCTTCAGTTAACATGTTAAATGATAAAGTTCATGACAATACCATTAGGAAAATATGGGACAAAAATGGCATGTTTGGTAGGCTTGGCAGAAGAAAACCTCTTCTATCGAAAAAAACAAAAACAAAAAACATTGCAGCACAGATTAGGTCTGCAAAGTTGCATCTGAACAAAACACAAGTCTTCTAGAATAATGTCCTTTGAACAGACGAGACCTCCACAAAGTGGAGATGTTTGGCCATAATGCACAGCACCAAGTTTGGTGAAAACCTAAAGAGCATATCAGCACAAACACCTCATACCAAAAGACAAGCATGCTGGAGGAGGGCTGATCATTTTGTTATTGTTTTATAGCCACAGGACCTGGGCACCTCACAGTCATTGATTTGGCCATGAACTCCTCTGTATATCAAAGTATTCTAGAGTCAAATGCAAAGGCATCTGTCCGACGTCTAAAGTTGGGCCAAAATTGGGTCATGCAACAGGACAATGATCCAAAGCACACCAGTAAATCTACAGGTTTCTGCAGGATTTTGAGGCTCAAATTTAAGACTTTTTAAGATATTTTTAAGACCTACACAAATAAAATAAATACTATATGAGTGGGGTAGAGCAATGTCTACAGTAACATATTAAACTGTAAAATCACTGTAAAAAGAGCATAATTTACAGTTCACATACAAGTTTTGACAAAAACAAAAAGTTTTATAAAATGATAAACTTCACATTTCAGCCCACATTTCAGCCTACATTTCACATTTAAACTATTTTTAAGAAAAGAGTCAAAAGTATTAGTTATTATATTAATTGAAAATTATTATCAATAAATTATTCCAGTAATTAAATAACAAATTAGGAGTGTGCAATATTCACCAAAAAAAATCAATATTTTCTGGGATTTTGTTGATAAAGATCAGTAGTATAGGACTACCGTAGACTGCTGAATCCTGAATGTTTAGATATTCTTCATATTCTGTGTGGTCAGTTCACAGCATTGATAGAAATTAATATTTTCCAGTTTAAACTGATTTTCACTTTTTATGGGCATATTTGTCTTGTAAAGTCATTTAAGTCATTTACATGTGCATAATCTATTGAGTCAAATTCTTACATTTGGGCTGTTACCAGGCAAATTAAATCAGTATCAACAAAATTAATCTTCACGATGCAGAGGAAACACAGAAGCTGCCTCTGAAGTAACATTTAGATGTATTTACACACTGTTTATTGCTTTAACCTGCAGTTACAAATATATGAATGTTTTGACAATGTCTAACACTGATATTTGAAATGATTTTAAAATTAGAAGATACTTTAAATGTGAAGTTAAAACTGGCAGTAGGTGGCAGCAAGTGACTTTTAATAATTTAAATGGTTGATTCATTCAGGAGTGAAACACAGTCATGTTGCAAAACAGTGCTGCGGCTGTGTTTGGGATGATTTTTGCAGTGCTCATGTTTATTTAATGAAATCATAGCCTTTTAAAGTTTCATCGTCACATTGAGCCATATCGCAATTCTGGCCTTTCCGTCCCCAAATTTGAGAGATCTCTTGAAATCATAATTAGGACTTGTACAATTTATGTTTTTTTATGGCCTTAAATTTGATACAACAAATGTAATAATTTAATAAAAGACCTGCAGAAACCCTGAGAGTGACAGAGGAAGCGAAGTACGAGCAGAAAGCTGGAGACTAAGTCATGATGATATTATGAATAGTCATGATGAATAATCTTAATTGACTTTAGTGGACTTCATCTGACCAGCACAAATATTCACTAAGATAGCACATATTCCCACTTGTTTGCATATTCCCAACACTGATCTACAATAGACAGTCAGGACTGCTAAGAGGATTATTGGTGCCCCCATGCCCAATCTCTAAGTGAGGAACAGGGCTAAGAAAAACACTTTGGACCCCTCACACCTAGCCCACTTCCTCTTCAAAATGTTGCCTTCTGGTCGGCGCTACAGGGCACCGAGCACTAGAACAGCCAGGCACAAGAACAGTTTTTTCTCCCACAGGCTATATTCAGCCTGAACAATTAAAACGTTTATAACTATACATCACAATGTTTATACACAGAATCCGAAAATTGTACATTTGTAAACTACACACTTGTAAATAACATCTGTATGTTAATTTAAACAAAGTTTTTTCTCTATATTTCCACTTCTGTATATAGTGCATTATTTGATTTTCAGTTTTTCTTATTTTAGTGTTATATTTCACCTCTACTGTGTAATTCCTAAGTACGCCATCATGTATGTTTGCACTATGTCTGTACTTTCTTCTGCACTAAAAGCTTTTGTCACCAAATCAAATTCCTTGTGTGTGTAAACGCACTTGGTAATAAAGCTCCTTCTGACTTACATATCATTTTTTAAGACATTCCATAAACCCAACAACCATAAAAATAAACAACAAGAGCAAGCATTGCAAGAGCAAGGAAAATGATGTAAAAAATTTAATACAAATTAATACAAAGACATTTTGTTACAATTTTTTACATCATTAGAACACATACTCATATGTATAATAACATCATCATTATCATTATCATTATTATTATTATTATTATTATTATTATTATTGTTATTATTATTGATTGAATTAATTGCATATGGATTTGGTCTGTGAAGGTCTTCTGGTTTCTTCTCTACCAAGCAGTGTTCCTCAGAAGATGTGTCTGTGTCGTGTTCATCTGCTGATTATAGGAAAAGGAGAGTTTTGCACTATTAGTGCTCATGTCAGTGAAGTGACACAATTTGTTTTACAGGGCTATTAAGGTTATTAAGGTTAGGTTACTTTAACTACATGGAAATACACTGTGTGCATAATTATTAGGCATGTTGATAATCTGGTCATATTTTTTTACCAAGCATATTTTACCAATTCCAAACCACAACAATCTTAATAACAATACAATTTATTACTATTAATTTTGTATTTAATAATTTGTAAGTGATGTATAACTGTCCGTGAAGGCTGGAAGTGAAAAACTCCTTATATTCAGGTGTGCATAATTATTAGGCATGTTTTCTTTTACAAATAAAATGAGCCAAAAAAGATATTTAACCCAGACCAGAGTATGTGAGCGGAGCGGAGTGGGAGCGGAGCGTGGAGTGGAGCGATGTGATTTTTAAAGGAGAGAGGAGCGGAAATTTTAAAAGTCGGAGCGTCGTGGTTTTTACTCGCTCCAAGAGCGCTCCAGCATCGCTCCATCACGAGTACAAGTCATGACAACGACCCATAATATAACTGCATATTGAGCAAGAATTCACGTGTTAAACATAGCCTAGCTAGTTTGATAGAACTTTCACTCAAATCAGAAAGAATACAAAGACTAGGATGACGGCAATGGACATGAGCAGAAAGTCATATATTTCAATGAATTAGTTTGTTCCCTCAAGATACTGAATATTTTCAAGTGAAAGTGTGATTTAAAAAAGTACAATACTTATGCACACGCAATCGCTCTCTCAATAATGCATTCAAACAAATGTAAACTTACTGTGCTACTTCATCTGTATCTGATTTCAAATGAGAAGAAATCTGTAAGAAATGCAGCGATCTGTACATAAAATAACTGACGAAACGTACTGTTATTTCAATCACAAATATTTGCACTGCAAAAAGCAGCCATAAACCTTTAAATGCTTTTCTTTATTTAATATACGTTATGAACAGACCTGTGGCATTTCAAACATACTGAAATAGTTTAGACGCGGAGCGAAGGCGGAGTGGTGTTTCTGGTATCAGTGAGCGAGGAGTGGAGCGGGAGCGGGAAACGATGAACCCGGAGCGGAGCTGGAGCGGAGCTGGAGCGGAGCTGGAGCGGAGCGGTTATAAAATGCTCGCAGCGCGGAGGGGAAATCGTTGTCGCTCCACTCCGCTCACATACTCTGACCCAGACTGAAAAGTCCAAATTATTAAATGCCCATGAGAAGAATGCAAAACTAATGCATTACAAGAATTTGCAAAGTTAAGGCTTGACCATTGGACAGCGAAATGCTTGTTGAGTCTGCATGGTCAGAAAAAACAGGTGGAGAAGAAAAGATGCATGTTAACTGCAAAAGAATAAGGAATTAAGGTGAAGAATTAGGTGTGACACCATCAGGAACCATTTAGTCTCCAGCACCACCATTTTCCAGAACTGCAACCTACCTGGAGTCTTCAGAAGTGCAATGTGTCAGGTTCTCAGAGACTTTGCTTGGTAAAAAATCCTAAAAAATCCCGACTTAATAAGAATAACAAGCTGACGTGTTGTGAAATACATGAAGACAGTTTTTTTTTTTATAGACTTTATAGACAGATAAGTTGAGAGTGACTCTTGAAGGACAAGCATCATATTCTCTTGTACCTCTGATCAAGAATTTATCTTCCAGAATCTGGCAGTAAGTTTTGGGAGTTCATTTTAGTCTATCTCTGCAAGTCAGACTTTTCAGGATAGGAGACTAAACATGAACTCCCAAAATGTACTGCTAGATTCTGGAAGATAAATTCTTGAATCAGAGGTACAAGAGAATGTGATGCTTGTCCTTCAAGAGCTTGTCCTTCATTGTACTTCTGAAGACTCCAGGTAGGTTGCAGTTCTGGAAAATGGTGGCACTGGAGACTAAACGGTTCCTGATGGTGTCACACCTAATTCTTCACCTTAATTCCTAATTCTTTTGCAGTTAACATTCATCTTTTCTTCTCCACCTGTTTTTTCTGACCATGCAGACTCAACAAGCATTTCGTTGTCCAATGGTCAAGCCTTAACTTTGCAAATTCTTGTAATGCATTAGTTTTGCATTCTTCTCATGGGCATTTAATAATTTGGACTTTTCAGTCTGGGTTAAATACCTTTTTTGGCTCATTTTATCTGTAAAAGAAAACATGCCTAATACTTATGCACACCTGAATATAAGGAGTTTTTCATTTCCAGCCTTCATGGACAATTATATATCACATATAAATGATTAAATACAAAATTCACAGTAGTTATTAAGACTGATGTGGTTTGGAATTGGTAAAATGTTTGGAAAAAAAAATATGACCAGGTTCTGGTTTAAATATTTGAAAAAAAAAAAAAAAAAAAATACAGCACTGACACTTGACTGTCTGAAAATGTCAGAATGTATTTTATAAATTGAAGTCTAGTTTGTCACAGGTTGTAAAATGTTAAATCCCAATTAAAATACCTAATGTTTCTGATCATGACTCAAAACCCAAGACATCTAGTCTAGTGGACTGACCTCCAGTGATGCTTGATTGACTGTCCGCCACTTCTGAATCCACTGTGCTGTCACAGGAATCAAGTTTCTTCAGGTTTTTCTGTATAGGGATGAGAGATTTAAGTCACACTAAACTGCACTGTAAAATATATAATCACTACTGTTATGACTGAGTGACAATACTTACCTTTTTACGTAAGTATACAGCAAACACTGACCCTACAATGACCACACCAATCACACCAGTGACCACACCAATGATCACTGTGAACTGGCCACCAGAAGACTCTAAATGGATTTTAATGTGGAATATGTTAGTTTTGTTGTTGTTGTTATTATGTGTTAAATTATGTCACATTCACCCATCATGTCCAAATAAAGTTATAGTATCAATACATTTTTACAGCACTTAAGAATACTAACCGGTGAATACAACGGTGAACTCTTCCCTGATAGTGTTGTCCCCGATCACTTCGACAATGTATCTTCCTGCGTCAGTGGCTCTGGCATCACGAATGATTACAGAAACATTCTCAGATCCAAGCTGGACTCTGTTGTCGTCGATAGCGGGGCACCCTCTCTTCGTCTCTTTGTTGGAACAGTAGCGGAAGATTATAGCTTGTGTGCCGTTTTCGTAACGTCTCCACAGCATCACTCGATTGACATCCCCCATGACATGATTTTTGTCTGGTAGGATGATGTTTTCTCCCCTTTTTACATCCACTGTCATGTCGCCCACGGCACCTAATAAAATACATATGTATATTGTAAATTGCTGAGTGACGTATTTACACCTTTTTTTAAAAAAACTCACTAGACTCAAAAAGCGAAATTTCTACGACGCGGTCGTATTAAGATGTCACGCTATCCGGTATCATTTTAAAATACATAGTTCTACATATAATAGATAATATATCCAAAATGTAAAAATATGTCATCTACTACACCTACACATTAAAGTTTGCATTCTTTTAATTCAGCACGCTGTACTTCTATTAAAGACACATAAAGACTAGCCTACTTGATACGAATTCACAAGGCAGTGTTGAAGTTTGTAAGGCATTCTCTCCAAAGCCCGCGTTTCCGCTTTCCGACTTCCGCATGCGCAGTGTGACTGGTACTTCACAGAGATCAACACCACGGAGAGCTTTTAAATGCTACAATGCTACTTACCGGTGAGGCCAACACAGGTTATGAGCGTGAAGAAGCGGCGGAGTTTCATTAATTTTGCTCGGTTTGTCTCTTGATGTAGTAGTAAAAATCTTTATCAGCTGCTACGTGTGATTTGATTGTCACTGAAGCTCCAAACTATGGCAAAACAGACGCCACGGCAGGTGTATTAGTAGCTAAGCGGGGCGGGCCGAATGGTTCCAAAGCCGCTTTACAGAAAACTCCGGATCCGACATTTTATACCTTATGTGTAGGTACTTGAATAAAGGTAGGCTAACTGTAGTTTCAGCTTCTCGCTGAAATTATGCCTATACTAAAGTTTACCTTTCATAAGAGTTTATGCACGTTTTATGCTATCGTCTACGACTGAATGACAGACATTCCCTTTGTGTAAGGTTAGGCTACAGCTGCGCAACCTTTAGCTATTGTCTACATTGATTTATTTCAGTTGGTTGTGTTCTTCCTTTCTGTACCTTGCGATATATTAAAACATTTATTGGTTCTATTGGTTATTTTTTTATTTATTGGTTATTTATTGTTTTTATTGAATACGTCACTACATATAACAACTGAAATAAACCAGTATAAACGTATTTATGAACTAATGAATGATTATTCTCAAATTCTTAATAATGTTGTTAATTACATATAATATATATTGGATTTATACACGTTGCCCTTCAAAACGTAAGAGTACCAAATAAGATACTTTATGTTCAAGGCAGCATTTATCAAAATGGTCAAAAACCGTAATGAGGTTAAATAACTACACTACAACGTAAAAAGCTCCATTGCTCAAAGGTGTGTTCGGCTTGAAGCGGCGCTGGGCAGACCGATCGGTGTTTGACACCAAAGTATCGCGAGCTATAGAGAGCAGAGGACTCAAGTTTTCGAATCGTTCTCGCGGTTCTTTGTCAAACACCGGTTGGTCTGCGTAGCACCGCTTGAAGTCGCTTCAGAAGTTATTGGGCTCGTTTGAGATACGCCTCGCCTGAAATGTAGGCGAGAGCAGAGCAGTTTCGCTCGCTCTCTCTCTCTCTCGCTCGCTCGCTCGCTCGCTCGCTCTCTCTCTCTCTCTCTCTCTCTCTCTCTGGCTCTGGGCGAGAGTAGGCGGCTACAGTGAGGGGAGGACGGACAGTTTTGAGCTCTGGAAGCTGAACAGATACCTACGAGATCAAATGCGGATATGGCGTTATTCCCTTTCAGGTGCTGTGTTGCTGATAAACATGATATAATTTCAGTTCTGTTGCTTTTATATAAAAATAAATACGATGAACAAGACACTAAAAGTGCTGTTTAATTCCATACGAGAGGCGTATTTGTCATCCATTGTTTACTTTAACAGGAACAAATGTTTTAGATGTTTATAGTAATATGACAACAATCACATATTTCACACGAAGATCGCAAACAAAATAAACATTTTAGAAGAGAATGGCAACATCACAGCTGTTTGAACCAATGAGCATTAAGCTGCGTCCTCAGCCATTTCTTTATCATTGCTTTTGGTCAGCGCCGTCCTTGGAGAGCTGCTGCCCCCGACTGCTCAATCCGACACAGCCGCCAGCTTTTGGGAGTTTTTTTTTTTTTTTGGTACACAAAAGCATGACATAAGAGCAAGTCGGACCTACCCGTAATTTGGACACATTTCTAAACAGCATGCATCTCGCGGACATCACCGATCTTATACGAGCCTATTCTAATATGATGATTTACTGCTTAGGAAACATGCATTGTTGTCGTTATTATTATTGGTGTTATGACAGCTGAAAATAGTTGTAGGACAGTATTTATTTAAAATAGAAACCTTTTTGTAACATAACTGTCTCTTTGACCAATTTAATTAATCAATATGGATTGAAAGTATTAATTTCATTATATATAGCGATTCCAGACTTTTAAATATTTTAATGTGAATGCATTTATGCATTTTATTTTGTTGCCAAGTTTTCAGACACTTTTTTGGGCCACTGCATGTAAAGGTTAATTTTCCATTGTTGTAAAATTAGTTTTAAATAGAATACAATTTACATTTTTCAGAGCCAGAATTACTTAAAACAAAAAGTAATTCATTTTTTCCTTTATTACGAAATGGTCTATATAAGTATAAATAATGTGTTTTTAACTTGGAAAAATTAATTTAAAAAATAATAAATAATAACAACAACAATAATATTTTCCCCAACAATAGACTAATTTCATGGAGTTTGTTCATGGTGCATATACCCCTGATTGCAGTTTGTTATTAATAGGAATATATTACAGGTTTCAGATCCACTGGAGGAATTACTTACCACAGAAATCCTATAGCATGTTCTTGGCTTGTGTTGATCAATATCTCTATACAGCAGTCATAGTAAACACTTGTGTATGTAAAGCCTAGTATGTTTGCACTTGTGTGTGTGCGTTTTCCTTTTCATACAGGTGTTTTGTAAATGTCATTTTGTGTCATGCCTTCACCACATCTATGAATAAAACTAACACAGAAACAGTTGCTCTCTTTATTTTGGAAAATGGCAACTACTCCCATGACTAACTTCTTTGACATTTGTTATTAGAATATAAACAATATACCTGTTATCATAAGTTTGTAGGATAAAACTAAAACTAAAAGGTTGCTGATTTCACATCTTGACAAACAGTCAAAATGATTCATCTGAATCAGTGCATCACGTGGTTAAAGATTTGTTTCACATTCAGCTACCTTAGGCAAATCATTACATCAATCATAAACCAAGACACAATCTACAGTCTAAATAAACATGGCAGAGGAGGGAAACATTACTGTAGTACTGAGTTTTAACCAAGTTTTATTTGTTTTCCCCAAAACACCTACATTGTTATCTTTTGCTGTTATAATCACGTACATTTACGCACAATCATTTGATGCATATTGTATGTAATGAAAACAGTGAAAACAACACTTTTTAACAAAATTTTGGAATAATAAGTAGGAGACAGCAAAAAAATTAGTTTCATATTCAGGGCCCGTATTCAGTACAAAGAGCTGCTCCTAGTGGCAATTTCCACTTTACCACATTTTAAATTAAAGAGAAGATCTTAGAAAAGGGTAGGTTATTCATAAAGCATCTTCGTAACCCTTAAAAGAGCTCTTAAGATCAAAAAGTGTTAGGAGTAGGGAGGAGGCCAAACAAGAATATCAAATAAAAACAAAATATGTACCATTTTTGTTCTTATGTGTGAATATAGACTATTTAGTTGTTTCAGTTTGTTATTTGCCCAAGAAATGACAATACAATTTTTAGCTTTAAAAAGGTTTTTGACAGAATCCTAAAATAGTTGTTTTCTCTCTTTATTATGATAGGTGGTACAAGAAATTTGTTAAGCAAAAAATAAGTCCTACTTAAAAACATTCTTTTTTCTTCTTAGAAACTAATCACATTCAAAAGAAAATTTTATGTAAATTAAGAGCTCTCTGAGAGTATTCTTAGAAGCTTTAAGAATATGGACCAGATTTCAATTGGCTATTGAACCACACTGGGATTTCTAAGACATGAAAATAATATTGCATGCCATTCTTCATGATTTGTGAATTCAGGTCCAAAATCAGTGTTTTTTGTTTTGTGGTGGCTCTTAATTTTAGAATGTGTATTAGTTACTTTAGTTACAAACTTTGAACACTGAAACCAGTGCCATGTTGACATACGTGATATGTGAATTTTTTCACAGCAAATCTCTTGTCAATCAACCCCTAGTCAGGAATGTGCAAAATAGGCATTCTTCATGTTTAATGGCTATTTCCCCATAAATAAAGAGCCTGGCCCCATACTAAACCAGATAAAGCCTGATTTGTGAAACTTTCACAATCGCCTTTTTAATCATGTTTCAGCCTTTTTCACTACTCTGTCAATACTTCTGTCAGACTTCTCGTGTGTGAATGTAAAGATGGCTAGGCCAATGAATACAACAGTCCAAGCCATTCATTTAATCAGCTTATAAGTAATATTGGTCATGTAGTTGTGTCATAATGGGGTCTAATGTGACTTATATTTCACAGTACAGTTTTAGTTATCCTTTCTGGAGTCATTAACATAACTATTCTGATTTGTGAAACGTTTCACAGAACAGTTTTGGTCAATTAACCCTTTCCAGACTCTTTAACTTTGCTATTCTGATTCTCAATGCAGTTTTGGAAACTTATTCCTTCCCTGAGTGCTTAACAATACTATTGCAATTTGTGAACACTTTCCCAGTACATTTTTGAAAATAAAAGTTTCCATGTCAAGGATTTAGAGAAGGGTTAACTGACCAAAACTATCCTCTGCAAGAATTAACAAATCACAGTGGTGAAGTTCAAGGGCATTCAAGAAAGGCTCAACTAGCTAAAACTGTACTTTGAAAGTTTTCACAAATGAGAATAGTAATGTTAGGTACTTAAGGACAGATTAACTGACCAAAAATAAAAAAATATTGTACTACAAAACCTTTCACAAAACAGAATAGTAAAGCTAAGCACTATATGAAGGATTAACTGACCAAAACTGTACTGTAAAACCTTTCACAAATCAATAGAGTGAAGTTAAAGGGTTAACCGATTATAAAAAATAAAAAAAAATAAAACAGTACTGTGAACCTGTTATGAGTCATTTGTTCATTGATTCCATTCTGTCCTCTTGTGTATATTGTCTCTGCATGTGTGCATGTTTGTGTTACAGATGGGCGGTTCCTTGTAACAATTTGCTGGAGGCTGTTGTTTGTTTAATCTTAGTGTCGTACCAGAGAGATTGTAAGTGTGTGATTTTGTGATTCCGATCTGCTATACTACTTGTTAACTTATTCCACGCCTGATTGACTATGGTTAGGATCTTGTTTTTTTTTTAACTGTTTGCTATGGACTTGTGTATATATATTCTGTAAATGTCCCTGCATATAGCTTTGCAAAATTAAGAGATTAAGGGATGTGTGTTCACATAGGAAATGTAGATGTGTAAAACAAGATTGTTTGGATTGTAATTCTGGCCTTGTCTGCCCCTGACGCAAAAAGCTTGTTAAACACCGCCATCTCTCTGGTAGTGACTCTTTCTCTTGCTTCTTGTTTTGGCTGACCCCTAGGGGTCATTAACAGAAACCTTTCATTAATCAGAATAAGAATCTGGACTCAGGAAAAGATGCCCTGACCAAAACTGCATTTCAAAAAGTTTCACAGATCAGAAAAGTGATGTTAGACACTCAGGAAAGCGTAAACTGACCAAATCTATACATGGGCAATTCCGTGTCAACTCAACCAGAGGTTCCCAGCTCAAATTTTAGATTTTGCTAACATTTTTTCTTTCTTAAGAATAAATATTGGCCAAGTAAAACATTTGAGCCAAGTACGCGGAATGACCCCACTGTGAAAGTTTTCACAACTCTGAATAGTAATGTAAAGGACTCAAGAAAGAGTTAACTGACCAAAAATGCACTGTGAAAGGTGTCATAAAACAGAATGGTAAAGACTCAGGGAACAGTTAACTAACCAAAAATGGCTTTTTTAGGTTTTGAAATGTTCCAAAATTTTAGTGGTTCATATGCCTCTTATTTATTGGTATTTAATATTTTGTTAATTGAATTTTAATATGTTATAATAAATCACATTAAAACATTTCCGATGGGTTTGTAAAATACATATACATTGTATGTGTGTGTGTGTGTATATATATATATATATATATATATATACAGATACATACATACACACACACACATATCCCATTACTTATGGGAAATATTTATATTAATATATTTTATATTTATATTAATATCTTATGGGAAATAGCCATTAAACATTAAGAACGCCTTCATTTTTTCAAAAATCAAGCAGGTTAATGTGCCACTGTTTTCAGTCTTCTAAGTGTCCAACGTTTTATATGCATTATAAAACTGGGAGTAACATGGGGGGGGGGGGGGGAAATGATTTCGGACCGGAGGGCAACGTCACTTGAATTTAAGAGTCATGATCAATGACATGCGATACCATTTGTACATCTAAACAGCGCACTGCGGATTTATAGCCGAACGAAATCTCATATCGACACGCAAGCTACTTTACTGCGTTAACAGACCAATGAATGCGTATATGATTACCAACGCTACATTTTATTCAAAACATGTTCCATATTGACTAAGTATCTTTTCTCTTAATAATATTCACAATCCATAAACAATAATGAACTGATGAATGAACCTTCCTCCGTGATAACTGTTCTTTCCAACCAAGCACTTAAACGCGACAAATAAGTAATTACAACGCGGAAGTAAATTTCCGATAGCATGAGACGCAGCATGACATGGCATATTTCAGAACAGCGGCCTGTGTGAGCAAACTAAACGATCACAGCGCCCGCGTAACTTGAACTGTCTTTAGCACTTCTTGTGTTTGAATGGCTTAAAGTCAATTGAATTTTTAAACTGACAAGTCTTAAAAACACGTGAAAGCCTCTTTGAGGAAGCAGCACTGGTTCGATCATTCAGACAGGTGATTACAGTTTTAGGGGGGGCTGAGACGACAGACAGGGGGGCTTAAGACACACACATAACATGTGTAGAACCGCACCTTCTGTCAAATATTATACTTACTCGAGAAGAAGAGAACTAGCAGAAAATGGCGCATCCTCCTTGGTGTCTGGCTCCGTCTATGACGCTGTTGTGCCAAAACTCACGTACAGGTAGTGAAACGTGTTACCTAATTGGTCCCTGTCTGTATTAAACCCCACCTGTTTATTTTTCTGATTGGCTAAAATCCACAACACCTCTACTAGGGACTTCCCCAACAACCAGTGGAAGTTCGAGAAAGTTCTGTCAACTCTTTTACGCAGACCCATCATGTTTCCTTGGTTTCTTCTGTCTGACAGGTTTTAGAGAGAATAAGAATGGAGATAGGCTACATTTATATTTACGTTTTGTGTGCATTGTTTCACTCACTTTAGTGCTGCAGTGTTACAGACCACTATAGAGGACAAGATGTGCCACTTAAAAATAAAATGTATGAATTAAAAATGTCTTAAATGAAAAATAACATGTAAATTAAAAATATTTTTTAATTTAATAAATAGGCATAAAAGAATGGGTCATTGTTTTTTGAATGGCATAGTTTTTTGAAAAGGATAGTTCACTCAAAAATGACAATTCTGTCATAATTTCTCAGGTTATTTCAAACCTGGAAGTTCTTACATCTACTGAGCACAATGTTAATCAACAGTTCCCTTTCTGTCGTTCACTGCGACGTTGTGTCGAGTGTACAACACTAGGGGTCGCTCTTGGGAGCCCAAACACCTCTGACAACATTGAGAAAAGGCCAATGAATTTCCACACTTTGGAACATATTGACGAAGAGTAAATGATACAATTTTGATAACACAAGTTTCTTTAATAACAAATGATGCATATTAGAAATGCACTTATCACTTGATTCAGTCTTATTATATATTTTATTAATACATGCAAATCTTTTAAATAGAGAGATGTATATTTTTACTGTTGTTTATTGTGGATGCAGATTAGGCCATTTTTAGAATTCTCTCTATATAACTTCTCTGCCATCACTGTACTTTAACTGCTGCTTTAAGTGCAAAACTCTAATGTAAGACACTTATCAAAACCTAATGAATATCTGTTGTACAGATACAGAAACGTACAGGATCTCTGAATGAAACACAGATGAAAATAAACACCCATATGAACAAATTAATTTAAAATAATAATAATAATAATCTGCAATATGTATGGACATAAAGCCCAGGCAGTTGTAACTACAGAAATCTTTTTTAACGGGTTACAATAAGAAACAGTTACTGCAAAATGTAAAGATACAACACAAATTCAGTTAAACAAAAAGCTAAATCACCTAAACCAGCAGTATTGTAGATTCTGTTAACTTTGCACTTTTTTTTACTCAGTAGTTTTATACTGAACAGCATAATCCTTTTTACCTTTTTGTTTATTCTAGGCAATATTATGATCAAAGTTAGTCCTGCATGCTGCACTTTCCAAATGAAGCAAATAGCATTTAAGCATTTCTTTATATGACCTGTTATGTCAAACATGGAGCATTATTTTGACAAAATCTAGGCAAGTAGCATTTCTTAGTTTAAACCTGGCATATTGGCAGGTGCTTACAACAGGTGCTTTCACACCAAAACATTTGGTGCAGACCAAAGTCAGTTTGCTGATTGTAATCTTCCCTAAATCATGGAAGTGAACCACTCTTTAAGTGCATTTTTCAACTTTTCATGCTTCTGGTCATTTTTATAATAGTAAATTGCATTTACCTGCATGTCTTTGAACGGAGTCTGTGAGATATTTATTTTTATCCGTCTTGTTTTTCCCTAAATGTATTCATCCAAACTCTTAATAGCGTCCTCTTGTGAGTATTTTCTCCATTCATCTAAATTCTTACTTTTTTTACGAAAGCCTCGCAAGGTTTTTTATAGTGATTTTCCAGATCTTTTTGGAATCTGTACACAAACCACTTCCAGTATGGCAGCTCAGAGAGATCCGGGGTGATGCTCCATTTAGAATATTCAGGACCTCCTTTTCTGTATTCCTTCCAGGGGACTTTGTCATCTGAGCTATTTGGGAAAAAAGATCGATCACTGGCTACTGCTGATGTGCAGGTGCTGATGGAAAGTGTTGTGGTTCCTCTGTAACAACACCCATTTACTCCGATAATACGATGGAAGGGCACACTGTGATCTCCATCATGGTTTTCTATTGTGTTGGTGCAGATGGCTGCACAGAAAGGACACTGAACCCAACAGCACTGACAGAAGTGATCAGTCAGAATCTCATTTGGTCTGTCTTTGTGTTCCAGCTTTACTGGGAATGTTTCTGTGCTGAATTTACTGATTATGTCAGATATTATAGAAGGAAGTTCTTTCTTTATCACAGCTTCTAAAAAGCTGACTTCAACATCATCCTGATTCACTCCAGTGAGGTCACTTGAAGAAATACCAGCACATCGGAGAGATCTTGGGTGAAATGGCTTAACCACAATTTAACATTATCCTCTTGGCTGGATTCATGTGCTGCATTTGTGATCTGTTGCTTCAGCAGCAAAATACTGTCTTCCATTTTGGCTCGAACACTATCTTCAAATCTTTTAGTGATGTACTGACTGACTTCATTTCCAATGAAATTCTTGAAGTGTACTCTGGGATTGTTAATGTAAGTCATGTATGCGTTGAAATCCTGTTTTTCTGCCAGTGTCCTCAGAATGTGTTTCTCCAGGTTTGATCGGTTTCCATTTAGCGATTCACAGTTTGTTCTCATTTCATTTGCTAAATCTCTGGCTGTTTTTTTGTAGACATTCTGCTGAATGGGCTCTTTGAGTTTATTACAAACAAATGCACCAAAAATAGCAGTTGATGATGCTCCATGACAGTATTTCTGGAAGATTCTGTAGTACTCTTCACTCTTCCTCTCAAAATAGAGAACAGGATCATTGGCTTCCCTGAACATTTGGTGTTGATCAGTGAATGTCTTGTTCGCTCTTTGACATATGCAAAGTACCAAATCAATGAAGAATTTACTTTTGAACACATATTTCACTTTTGGCCCTTCCTCATGCTCTTTTATACTTGTCCGTATGTAATCTACAATTATTTGAATGTTATTATTACTATAGCCTATCTTTGCAACATTACCTGAATGGATACTTTTATCTGTGTGTTCAGCAATGTTTCTGATTTTATCTGAGCTTCATCCTCTTTAGAAATAGCAAGACCAAAATTCTCTTTCTCTTCCTTGTGAGTAATTATATCAGTAAATTTTGGGTATTTCTTCAATTCTACATATTCTGAATAGCTTTGCAAAGAGAACATATCACTGTGCTCTCTGTTCTCTTCCATACAGTCTAAAGGGAGACTTTTATAGCTATTACTGAGATGTTTTTTACATCACTTAATATGTCAATATTTTGGATTATAAGAGTATCT